>NC_082382.1:5076332-5363832 GCF_031168955.1 Gadus macrocephalus | reverse complement strand
AACACAGCATAGTGAACACAGCGTAGTGAACACAGCATAGTGAACCCACAGAGTAGTGAACACAGCATAGTGAACACAGAGTAGTGAACACAGAGTAGTGAACACAGCACAGTGAACACACAGAGTAGTGAACACAGCATAGTGAACACAGCGTAGTGAACACAGCATAGTGAACACAGCGTAGTGAACACAGCATAGTGAACACACAGAGTAGTGAACACAGCGTAGTGAACTCAGCGTAGTGAACTCAGCGTAGTGAACTCAGCGTAGTGAACACAGCGTAGTGAACACAGCGTAGTGAACACAGCGTAGTGAACACAGCGTAGTGAACACAGAGTAGTGAACACAGCGTAGTGAACTCAGCGTAGTGAACACAGAGTAGTGAACACAGAGTAGTGAACACAGCGTAGTGAACACAGAGTAGTGAACACAGAGTAGTGAACACAGAGTAGTGAACACAGAGTAGTGAACACAGCACAGTGAACACAGCGTAGTGAACACAGAGTAGTGAACACAGCGTAGTGAACACAGCGTAGTGAACACAGCGTAGTGAACACAGAGTAGTGAACACAGAGTAGTGAACTCAGCGTAGTGAACACAGCACAGTGAACACAGAGTAGTGAACACAGAGTAGTGAACACAGCGTAGTGAACACAGCGTAGTGAACACAGAGTAGTGAACACAGAGTAGTGAACACAGCGTAGTGAACACAGCGTAGTGAACACAGCGTAGTGAACACAGCACAGTGAACACAGCGTAGTGAACACAGCACAGTGAACACAGCGTAGTGAACACAGCGTAGTGAACACAGCGTAGTGAACACAACGTAGTGAACACAGCGTAGTGAACACAGCGCAGTGAACACAGCGCAGTGAACACAGCGTAGTGAACACAGCACAGTGAACACAGCGTAGTGAACACAGAGTAGTGAACACAGCGTAGTGAACACAGCACAGTGAACAACACTGCATAATTTAGGCAGCACAGTGCATATAGCATAGTGTACAGGCTGGTCTCTGACGGACGTGAACCGGCCTTGTAGCAAGAGGCTGGAGATTCAGGTGAACCAGAATGTTAAGTCATGATTCAGCAGATTCAGCTTTTCCAATACCATGATAAGACTACTCTCAGTGAAGGCTAACTGTTAAATTGGCTTCAAGTAGTCTGGCAGTCTGCCTTTGGTAGCCCTCTGCCCATGATGATGTACTGAAGAACCCACTATGCTTCAACCAACCAGAGCACTGAAATGGCTCAGAGTCTCCCCAAACGATCACGTTCGCAGGGTGCAATCGATGACATCTTTTAAAGCCTGAAATGAACGCACAATCGTCAGGTTCAACATAGCCCTTGAGGAACTCGTTCCTGGAGGTTGAAGTCAGCTGAACTCCTGACTGTCCGGGGAGAGGCTTGCTCTATCCAGAGTCCTGGTGTGAGGTTAGTGATGTCCTAACCTGTGTGTGTGTGTGTGTGTGTGTGAGTGTGTGTGTGTGTGTGTGTGTGGTGTGTGTGTGTGTGTGTGTGTGTGTGTGTGTGTGTGTGTGTGTGTGTGTGTGTGTGTGTGTGTGTGTGTGTGTGTGTGTGTTTCCCCTTCAGGCACCCTGTCCACCACCGGTCACTCCACCAACTATGTGATGGCGGTGGAGCTGCCGAGCGAGCAGCCGCAGAAACATTGGATCAAGCAGGGGGTGGCACTCGTCTGCGCCCTGGACTACTGACAATACACACCCACAGATACGGACACACACAGAGAGACACAACCCCAAACACACACACACACACACACACACACACACACACACACACACACACACACACAGATACCTACACCCCCAAACACACACACAAAGACACACACACCCCCAGACACAGACAACCCCCCAAACACCTTTCCCAGTTGGTCCCACAGAGTTTTGTTTATTTTAGTCAGCTAGAGGAAGATAAAGTTGGACACTGAAACCAAAGCCTAAATGGATTTTGGATCCTTTCTCCCTCAAAAGGCACATGATTGCATGATTGTAGCAAAACGCCTACGCAAAACCATTTTGAAGTTGGGTGACCGTCTAATAAAAAAGTTTTTCTCTTTCATCAACGATATTACTGAGCATCCCTTTGTAATATTTCAAAGAGTTCTCATGGACCCATCATCACCCCTGTCCAAGAAAAACACGCCCACGTCTCGTTCATCATCCAATCATCAATCACCGGGGCTTGTGCTCGGTGATATACTCACCTTACCTTACAATCCCACTACCTCCGTCCGTCGGCGGATGGGGGCTTTTTGACGTATCCATGTGCTTTCCCGGGTTGTATTACAAAGGCCATTTCATTGCGTATATTTGCAAAACACGATCTGATTGGCCGATGGATCCGTCACTGCCAAAGTTGAACATTTCTCAACTTTTGACGCAGGCCACGGATCCGACAGAACAGACGGACCCACAATGCATTTCGACAGTGCCTCATGCAGAGTCGAGATCCATCGACCGACACATGTAGTGTTGTTGAGAAATGTTCAACTTTTCAGGCAGCGACGGATCCGTCGGCCAATTTGCAAATATACGCAAATACACTGTCCAATGAAATCACCTTTGTAATACAACCCGGGAAAACACATGGATGCGTCAAAAAGCCCCCATCCGTCGACGGAAGCATGTAGTGTGAATGCAAGGTTACGGACAAGCGCTGCTGCGCCTTTAAGACGGTGACACATAGCTATAGTTGAGAAATATGATTTAATGGTGTGTTCCAGATTCCTCGGACGCCAGCCTTCCGAGTCGGAAGTCGGAAATCTCCCAGCTTTCTTGCGGCATTTCTTGGAGGCACGGCCCCTTTATGTCTTAATTTCTCGGAATTCTGAGAGTAGTCCGAGAGCAGTGATGACAATCTCAACAAAAATGGCGGCGCCCGTAAAGAGATTTATTTTCTTTGTATTTCTACCACGTTCGTCATTTGAATGACTTAATTACAATGCTTCTTTATTCCGGTCACCAATTTATGCATTGCACGGCCTTGCTGTGCGTGCAATACAATGTAAAGTTGTGTTGTTTGTTTTAGAGCTTGTATGCTAAAGAGGCTAATGTAGCTAACAATAAACAACGACTAGCCAATTTCATGACACAATCACAAAGTCGAACGGGAACGCTATAAGTTCTCCGAGACCGAAAATGCAACTCGGAAGGCTGGTGTCCGAGGCATCAGGGTCACACCATAACTAGAGGGGCGTGGGGCTGGTGCATAAGGGGCGGGGGGGGGGAGGGTGCTACAGGGGGCGGGGGCTGGTGCTGTACGACGCACCGATGAAGCGGCAGCACATTTTGAGCGGCTGGTGAGAAGTGGTGACTTCATATGAACGGAAACTACCTTCAGCCGGCCATAGTTCCGTTAGCGGAACGAGGAGAACACGCGGATGGATTAACGAGTGTTGTTCTTTAAATTTGCACTTTGGCAATACTTGTTGGAGTGACATAAATTTACGGTGATGTAAAATCAATACGCCTTGGCTGGTTATTTGTAATTGTTATGTTGGAAACCACCGCAGAGACTGCAGCGCTTTGCACAGCCAGACGCACAGCCAGACGCACAGCCAGTCCTTCCTGGCAAAGGAGTCGTTTCCCCATTTGAAGTCACTTATTTATAGTCCTTACGAAGAATTAGGCTACTCATTGCTTTTGGCACTATAGTATAATGTACAAGGAAAACTCCGGGGTGACTATGCTGGAAAATGGGAATGAACAAGAGAAACCTCTCCAAGCGCCCAGGGCAGAACCAGACCCGGACTCACCAGAGTCCGGGCTGGACGCCCCTTTTGGAACTGACAAAAAGGACACTGAATCCGTTTCCACACGCTTTCCTTTGCCTATTTATACCAAACTGGAGATCAAGCGGAACGCGGTGACGGATGACTACAAGATCTCCACCCAGGTGCTGGGACTGGGAATCAACGGCAAGGTCCTGCAGTGCTACAACAAGAAGACTGGGGAGAAGTGCGCGCTGAAGGTATCCACTTACACACCTAAGTGTTAATAAATAGCTGTGTGTTGTGGTCAAATATGAGTTATTATCACACTATAGCAGCCTATAATTAATATTATTATTTTTTATTTCCATCAAATTAAAATCCAAAAACCATCGCTCAATGTATGCTACCATGCTTCAATAGGCCTAACGGTATTAGGACAACTAGGACAACTTATATGTAACCGTGATGTGCATAATCAACCGCAAGTAGGCCGACGGTGTTTTCATTGATATCTAACCGAGAATGGTTTGGGGTGTTCCTGTATAGCTCCCTCTAGATTATGTTTAAATAACCATATTTGTAACGCAGGTCACCAAGCACCACCTCCCCAAATCAGTTTCTGCCATTCAAGACAGGGCCACTTTACACCAGGAGCAGTAAAAAGTTACAATACACACTTTTCTATTTCTATTTCCTCTGTTGCTTTACTGTTTCAGTGCATCGAAGTTGACAGTATTCTCAGAACGTTGGTAGTGACTTGCCCACCCCTCCCCCATATCACCAACAACTCCTTCACCACAGCCCCTCCACCTGTACCACCATCACCACGATTACTGCCACCATTCCACACCTCCACCAACCCCCTTCACAAACACTATCCCCTCCACCGCACCACCACCACCGGGGTAGAGAGCTCACGGTCAGACGGATCACAGCCTCTTAGGCCTCTGCTACCACACAACAAGGAGCGGAGCCAAGACCAAAGGGACAGAACGAACCTCTGCTGATAAGAATGAAGACAGAACCGGAGGCTGCGGCCGCTTAGAGTAGAATATTTATCTGTACCGAGAAAGCATCGCATGTTGAGGCTCAGCGCAGGGTCCTCTAGTTGCATAATACAATCATAAGCCCAAAAAAAACTCGCTGGCTGGTCAACGAGTTTAGGGTGAGTGTGCTGGGCCACATTTTAAATCAAGGCAAGGACAAGCGTGTCTCTTATCGTCTGAAGAACAAACAGCAGTGGGAAAGCCTCTGGCTGCTGCCTGCTACCCACGATGCACATCTGTCATTAAAACACTTTTGAGGTTTGACATTTGTGGAAGGAGGAAATTAACAAGTTATTATGTCGTCTTCTACAGGTCCTTTTGCTCTGATTCCTATCTATGATTATTAGCTGGAGCAGGCTTCACTGTGTGTTCAATGTAATAAATAGGGTCATTTATCGAGGTGCACATCCTATCGGCACTGCTGCTAATTTATGAGCCTCTCTGTGTTTAATGAATCAAGGATGGAGGGGGCACAAATATCACAACCACTTGCTTTTAAATGAAGTGCGGTGGAGGGTGCCAAACATGATGGACGGTTATAGGGGCAATTCACTTTGCAACGGACGTTAGAGTGGAGGCCTTGCAATCAGATTACAGGCCTCCTGTTCCCAGTGGCCCCGGTCTCTGACTGAGGAGCCCAGTGATGGAACAAACCACAAAGGCTCCCCTTACCTGTCAGCCCCATTAAGAGCTCCCTCTTGTCCCTGGCTGGCATGCTGGGGGGCTTTCTGCCCGCTCTGCCGGTCTACCTCCATAGGGGGAAGAACTACACCATCTCTGCCTGTAACTCTGCTCTCCCGGCACCCAGGCCCGCCGCTCCCTATACCCAGAGTACGACGAGTGCGTACTGCGTATGGCACCAAGTACCTGGGGCGGGGGGCACCAAAAATTAAGGTTTCTTTCTCGGAAGTCCTGTCCAGGGCACAATTTAATGTCGAGTCGCCTAGGGCACCGAAACGGCCTGCGCCGGCCCTGCCAGCGCCACTTCCAAACCCCGGGTCTGTGTGGTTTTAAAGCGGGTTTGACTCGGCTCTGGTGCTTATTGGCTTTAATAAGAGATGTCTAGCTGGTAGAGCAAGGCATTAACACTTCTAGGGTTTGGAAATGCCATATATATGCAATTGTTTGGTAGTTGCTTTGATCCAAAGGTCATTTTAAAAAAGATATCTATATAACTATATAGATACTTTTTTTTACTATACTATATAGCACTGTCGCGGCTCTTTCCCACACGCTGAGGGCTGAACGGCAGCTCGTTAATGGGGGTTAATCAGTGGGTGAGTTCCGACCTGAGATCATCTGCTGACTCAGACTGTTGGAACACTCCTTCTTTCTGCCCTTCGCTCCGGCTTCCTGTGTTGTTGAAATGTGGCGTTAAGTTGAGCTGTTAAAAAGGGCCAGACAACGGCAAGAGGAGATTTAGTTAGTATCGTGTGATCTTCCTTCTGTTGTTTCTAGTATTGGACCCTTTTGATGTTCAACATACACGCTGTGGCATCTGATGGGTGTGTTGAGTGTATTAGCGTTGGTCCAGTAGGTTTAAATGTGCTGCTGTCATTGAGAGGGGAAGTTTGACACTGAGGATGCGTCCTATATCTAATAATACACACTGGGTTACCTCTTGGACTGCTTATAACTATGTGTTTGTTGTTTGAACGCCCTCTGAGGTGTGTTTTATCGTATTAAAGGTAATTCATTCCCTGAGTGAATGTAATAAAAACACAGGCCTTTTATTGCCATAGTTTAAAATCAAGATTAATAAGTAGTCATCCCTATTGGGCACAGTAATTCTCTCTGTAAAAAGGGAAAGCAAATATGTGTAAGTGTTGCTTCCAAGATATAATAAAACATAAAGGGCCTGGGAGTTTAGTCACAGTGTGTCTGTGTCTGTGTATTTGTAATGTGTTTAATTCAAACCTGTCATAGCAGAACTGGGCTGGGGAGTTTTGAGTGTGGTGGGGATGTTAAGGTTAGAGAGAGTTTATCAAGTGGGACGGTTAGAAGCACACTTCCCCTACTGCCACTCTAAACAGCACAGCTTTCCTTCCTCTTACCGTGAATCATCTTCAGTCATATTTAGTTGACCTGCTTCTCGTCGATCATCATTATGGACCCACATTTTCATAACCCTTGCTAAGCTTGATCATGAAACCACCGAAATACACACAAAAAACAAACCTCTGAAATTGATTCAGAATGCATGTTTGTGTGTAGTATATATATATATATATATATATATATATATATATATATTGAACTACTATGGGGTAAAGTTTGTTTTCAGATGTATGTAGACTGTATTTGGGTGTGCTTGAAATGTTATTCAAATAGAAGGAGTACCTTTATAAACTGTGACTCACCCATGGGAGTCACAGAGTATTTAAACGTTAGTGTTATTCCTTTTTTGCTTTTTCCATTCGGATTTGGGAGTCTTTATTCCGGCCTAGTGCTATCCCACCATGCTCTGAGCTGGTTTTGTGTCGCCGCGTTGTTCTGAGTGCGGGTGCTGTTCCACGAGGGTGCTGTTTGCTCCAGGGTGCTGCTCGGACCCAGTCTGCTGTCATCATCACGGTGCGCTTCTCTCCACCCCCACCCTGGCGTGTGTGACGGCCTTGTGGACAGCAGCAGGGAGGTCATTCCATCTCGGTTACATCCCAGAATACACTCTGATGCACGAGGCTCGCAATGTCAAGGTCCACCACCTGCTTGTGCGTGTTCTCCTGTTTTCATGTGCGTGTCTGCGGGGGTGGGCCCTCCGTCCGGCATTGTGACGGGCTTACGCTCCACAGAGTGGGGGGGGGGGGGGGGGGGGGGGGTGGTGGTTATAGCCATGCCTCTGATCACGTGACCAGACACATGGGATTGAGTCAGTGACTTCCTACCAAGCTCTTGTGCAGCTTCCTACAGTACGGAGGAATCGCAGAACTGGAGCATTAACTATAAAGTCATTGAGCAGACACGATATCCTCAAGCCGTTAACACGGAGCGAGGCTAAGGATGGAGAATAGTTCAACAGGCAGCCTGCAGACACTGCAGACGTCGGTCTGTTGTCTATCATGGCCCCGGTCATGGTCAGTTTGATGGCAGAATACACTGACCCCCTCTTACACATCAATAAGAAGAATCTTTATGGGAATGACGCAACAGAAATCAACATGTGCTGTATTGGATAAATTCAGTTATAAAGACCACTGTGCTATAATGACCACTGTGCTATAAAGACCACTGTGCTATAAAGACCACTGTTCTATAATGACCACTGTGCTATAATGACCACTGTGCTATAAAGACCACTGTGCTATAATGACCACTGTGCTATAAAGACCACTGTTCTATAATGACCACTGTGCTATAATGACCACTGTGCTATAAAGACCACTGTGCTATAATGACCACTGTGCTATAAAGACCACTGTTCTATAAAGACCACTGTGCTATAATGACCACTGTGCTATAAAGACCACTGTTCTATAAAGACCACTGTGCTATAATGACCACTGTGCTATAAAGACCACTGTGCTATAATGACCACTGTGCTATAATGACCACTGTGCTATAATGACCACTGTGCTATAATGACCACTGTGCTATAATGACCACTGTGCTATAATGACCACTGTGCTATAAAGACCACTGTGCTATAAAGACCACTGTGCTATAATGACCACTGTGCTGTAAAGACCACTGTTCTATAAAGACCACTGTGCTATAAAGACCACTGTGCTGTAAAGACCACTGTGCTATAAAGACCACTGTTCTATAAAGACCACTGTGCTATAATGACCACTGTGCTATAAAGACCACTGTGCTATAATGACCACTGTGCTATAAAGACCACTGTGCTATAAAGACCACTGTGCTATAATGACCACTGTGCTGTAAAGACCACTGTTCTATAAAGACCACTGTGCTATAATGACCACTGTGCTATAATGACCACTGTGCTATAATGACCACTGTGCTATAATGTCTGCGTGTTTCTCCAGATCCTCTACGACAGCCCCAAGTCCCGGCGGGAGGTAGAGCTGCACTGGCACGTGTCGGGGGGACCCCACATCGTACGCATTCTCAGCCTCTACGAGAACATGCATCACGGCAAGAAGTGCCTCCTTATCATCATGGAGTGGTATGTCTTACTGACAGGACTACATTACCCACAACCCCCAGCTCCCACAAGCAGGCACCTTTCTCAACGGTATAGAGAGTTCCCTCTCAAGGGTCCAGATGCGTGGGCGTACACCGGCACGCACAATGTACAGCTCACAGGTACTAGACCACTGGCGTATGTGGTTGAGATGGTGTGTGTGTGTTTGTGTGTGTGTGTGTGTGTGTGTGTGTGTGTGTGTGTGTGTGTGTGTGTGTGTGTGTGTGTGTGTGTGTGTGTGTGTGTGTGTGTGTGTGTGTGTGTGTGTGTGTGGGAGGGTGTGGGTGTGTGTGTACGTGTACGTGTGTGTGTGTGTGTGTGTGTGTGTGTGTGTGTGTGTGTGTGTGTGTGTGTGTGTGTGTGTGCGTGCGTGCGTGTGTGTGTGTGTGTGTGTGGCTATTAATCTCTCACCCGTCTTGTCAGCTACTTCCTGTTTGAATGCTGGCGTCATAAAAGGTCGCTCTGAGAGCAGCAAACGACCAGATGTTGTGTACTGTCTTGTATACAAGCAGAGAGAGTCACTATCTCCCGCTGACGTATCACAGTGTATTACTTCTGACCCTCAGAGGAACTATACTTTTTGAATATTTATATATGCTTTATAAATGTATACATTATTTGTATGATATTTTTTTTATTTATACGTCCTCTGCATTTTCATATTCTTGGGCTTCTACTTTCCTTTGACCTTGTGTTTTTGTTAAGATGACTCAATGTAGGAGGTCTAATCCAACCAGCCATTCTTCATGTATTCAGAATACAGGGGGTGCTGTCTCAGGATTTGGAGTAAAAATGGAAAGACAGAAATATACATTTTGCTTCAATGCTTCCTAAGTATGCAGCTGTATCTTAACAGTGCAAACATTTGCCATGCACACACTCACACATACACATACACACAGACAAAGCCCAGAACATGTCCTCTGTCCATCCAGCATGCAGGAAGGCGAGCTGTTCAGTCGGATCCAGGCCAGAGGCGACCAAGCCTTCACAGAGAAAGGTAACCTCCTAAACACAAAGAGTGCCCCAAAAATAAAGAGTTTACTTGTTCTCATGGTGTTACTTTTGTTACTACTTAGGTAACAACCTAAACACAAAGAGTTCCCCCAAAATAAAGAGTTGTACTCGTGCTGTTACTGTTGTTGCTAGCTGTTATTACACAGTTTTGTGGATGACAAAGTGATTGGTCAATGGAGGCATTCTGCGGTTATTTCAGTATAGCAGACTGCTGCTATGAATTGCAGACCGTTGCTATGGACAATATTTCCAACCCAACAAACTATTTTGTTAAGCCTAAGCACTAAAATCCAATGGAATCGTTTCGTTGTTATATTTTGATTCAAATTATTGTTGACTTTAATAAGTAACCGTGTAATAAGCGGAATAATTTACAGCAAGCCGGTCATTATCGTGAAATAATGACAATAATGATCTGCTGAGCATTGTTGTGTATTAACTAGATAACATCTTAACCACGATTAAATCAAGGGGTAGTTATTAATCAGGTCGCACCTAAATTAGTCTAGATTAAAAGTAATTGCCGGTACATTTTTAATCAGCTCTCTATTGTCTGTGCACATTTTAACATCAAGTTAGGCGACAAAACTCCTCAAATTGCAACGAAATCTAGATCAACAAATTGCTTATCTCTTTATTGCATCGTTCAGGTAAAGGGTTGTTGGTGAACTCCACTCTAAGATCATTGTTCCCCTGGCTTTGTTCCCCTCTACTCACAGAGGCCAGTGAGATTATGCGGGACATCGGCGCAGCTATTGAATTCCTACACAACTTAAACATTGCACACAGAGACATTAAGGTAAGCACAGAGCCCCCATCCAACCCTGAAACCCTAACCCCAACCCCAACCCTTAGCTGAAAGCCTAACCCCCACGCTGAAACCCCAACCCCAACCCCAACTCCAACCCTAAACCCTAACCCCGACCCTAAACCCTTCCTCAAACAAACACCTTGGAGGGCTGATATCAGGCCACCAGGTGTGGGTGTGATTAGACATTACAATGGCTAATCCCACTAACGCCTGGCGGCAAAATATCAGACCTTTAAACCCTTGTCTATACAGCAACAATAACCCCTACCCAGACCCAAAGCCAAACCCTTCTCGTCGCCCTGGCCTATCTGACTGCACCACAACCCTATTCCAGACCACACTCCATCTCTCATCTCTGTACCTTATCAGCACATGACCACATACATGCCGACATGCAGCACATAAACACACACACACACACACACACACACACACACACACACACACACACACACACACACACACACACACACACACACACACACACACACACACACACACACACACACACACACACACTCTCTTTTTTTAGCTCTTTTTAACGCCTTTCTTTCCTTCTAGCCGGAGAACTTGCTCTACACCACAGAGCATGGCAGTGGAATCCTTAAGCTGACAGACTTTGGCTTTGCCAAGGAGACCACCCTGCACAACGCCCTGCAGACCCCCTGCTACACACCCTACTACGTGGGTGAGTAGCCTGTTGGGCTCTGAGACACGTCCTTAGCCTACTCCACGCTAATCCACTGGCTGCAACGACATCCGTGTACCACATGGGGGTCCGGAGGAATCATGCTTGAACGTGCAATGTTGTCTCTCAATCCCTTGGCGTGTGTGTGTTCCTTTGTGTGTGTCTTTGTGTAGCTCCTGAGGTCTTGGGGCCTGAGAAATACGATAAATCATGTGACATGTGGTCTCTGGGTGTCATCATGTACATCTTGTAAGTACTCTTTGTGTGCGTACATACGTTCGGGATAGTGTGTGTTGTGTGTACACCTTGTGAGTGTTTTTATTGTGTTTTCTGTACATCCTGTAAGTATTAAGTGTGTGTGTGTGTGTGTGTGTGTGTGTGTGTGTGTGTGTGTGTGTGTGTGTGTGTGTGTGTGTGTGTGTTTGTGTGCGTGCGTGCGTGCGTGCGTGCGTGCGTGCGTGCGTGCGTGCGTGCGTGCGTGCGTGCGTGCGTGCGTGCGTGTGTGTGTGTGTGTGTGTGTGTTTAACCTCCTCTCCTCCACCGGGCAGGTTGTGTGGCTTCCCTCCGTTCTACTCCAACACGGGCCAGGCCATCTCCCCAGGCATGAAGAGGAGGATCCGGATGGGCCAGTACGAGTTCCCCAACCCCGAGTGGGGTGAGGTGTCCCAGCAAGGTACTACCCCCACACCAGTACACCTCTGGGGTGCACACCAGCATGCTGATGTTTCTACCCATCATTAACTACTGGTGCTTCAAAACAGCCATACAGATCTGGTCTTATACCCCACAATCAATGACTAGTGTTTCTAGCCCCCCAAAAAATAAAGCTCTCCTTGGAAGAATATATAATGGGATAATAAGATACAATCAGATTCAATACAATATAAAACAACTCATACGTGCCTAAATCGTCCACCTCATCAAGACTGCAGATAGTCTGGTGGAGTTCTAAGACAACGAAGCAGAGAGCCTTATCTGAGGTACGTTTAGAGGCAGTAGAGCAGAACTCAACACTGCAGCAGGCAAGACCATGGGACTTTTGTGGGACCATCGGACATCCATTACTGGATGATAATGCGTGTGTGTGTGTATGGAATCGTGAATTAAATATATTTTGTACAGCCTTCCTTTTGATATTTCCCTCTCCTTGGTTCTTCCAGCCAAAGATTTGATCCATCAGCTGCTGAAGACGGACCCTAACGAAAGGATGACCATCACCCAGTTCATGAACCAGCCCTGGATCAACGTACGTAAAAACACTACCGAGACAGGCCTCGTCCAGTCTGCGTTAACACAACACTGAAACAGGCCTCGTCCAGTCTGCGTTAACACAACACTGAAACAGGCCTCGTCCAGTCTGCGTTAACACAACACTGAAACAGGCCTCGTCCAGTCTGTGTAAACACAACCCTGCAACACACGGAAACAGGCCTCGTCCAGTCTGTGTAAACACAACACTGAAACAGGCCTTGTCCAGTCTGCATTAACACAACCCTGCAACACACGGAAACATGCCTCGTCCAGTCTGCGTTAACACAACACTGAAACAGGCCTCGTCCAGTCTGCGTTAACACAACACTGAAACAGGCCTCGTCCAGTCTGTGTAAACACAACCCTGCAACACACGGAAACAGGCCTCGTCCAGTCTGTGTAAACACAACACTGAAACAGGCCTCGTCCAGTCTGCGTCAACACAACACTGAAACAGGCCTCGTCCAATCTGCAGCATTTGGCCACTTAGAATTTCGTTACATGTATGTTTTATGAAATGACAATAGATATTATCTATCATTTTTTATTGATGAAAATGAAAAGGAAAACTGAAAAAATAGATAAAAGAGAACGACATTGAGAAATGTCCGTTGGCTCTCCAAAGTATTTTGTTTTATTCTGTTTGTTTAATAACCCTGACAAAGTATTTTAGACATCTCAAGGTCATAAAGTGTAGTTAATTATTTCAATAGGAAACTGTAGGGAGCTGGAGAACTGACAAAACATGCTTAATTTCACTCAGAACTTGCGGTGGTCGTGTATAATGATACCGTAAGATGTTGAAATGCTTCTGGTGAAAGCGTTTGTTTGTCTGTTCTGTACCCTAGCAGTCTATGGTGGTACCCTCCACGCCGCTTCACACCACGCGGGTCCTCACCGAAGACAAGGAGATGTGGGACGACGTCAAGGTCAGCACCTCTGCAACACTGACATACAGTGGGCGTGCCGTGGCATTACACCTCACCCGCCTAATACTGCCAACTGGTGGTCTTACACTGGCATTACACCTCATCCGCCAAATACTGTCCACTAGTGTTCTTACACTGGCATTACACCTCACCGCCCAATACTGCCAATTACTGGTCTTACACTGGCAGTACACCTCACCCGCCCAATACCGTCAACCCGAGCTTGAGTTAGACGCTTGGAGGTTTGGAGATTGCGAAGAGATTAAAATTTAAAAGATTCATCAACATATTATTTATAATGCTGACATTTATTAAAATAATGTAAATACAATTTAGAACAGGGAATAAATGTATATTGTATCTAAATCCTTATACCGTGTATCTATGGAAGAGGTGACTATAATGTCCTGGCTGGTCTAAACCAACCTGTTTGGTTCCTCTCTATAACCTCTCTTTGAACACGGAGTACACCTTTCCCTCCGGGTCGTTACATTGAATTCTATCCCTGCAAGGCATGTCTCTGTTCACACACATTTCAACATGTCATATGCTCCAGCACAATGCCTTTTTTAACCTCATTCAGGGTCACATCGGGTGTGCATGCTCTATCCACGCGTATGTGCGTGTGTGTGTGTGTGTGTGTCTGTGTGTGTGTGTGTGTGTGTGTGTGTGTGTGTGTGTGTGTGTGTGTGTGTGTGTGTGTGTGTGTGTGTGTGTGTGTGTGTGTGTGTGTGTGTGTATGTGTGAGGTGAATTCCTGAGCACATAAGGCAATCGAGGTGATTTAATCAGTGGTTTATAGAGTAGGGACACAATGGCTATGGCTTCACACAACGGTTGAACGCACCCATTTGAACAGAAAGCGGTTCAGGCCATACAACATAATGGTCACAATGCAACCCACAGAACGAGTTGGTTTGAGGCCCTGTAAAATGGAGAAATATATATGAGATGAATGCATAATAAAAATGCATAGATCCTTGCTTAGTCTGACAAATCAGATTTTAGATAAATAATCTAAAGTCTGACGGCAGATTTACGCTTAAGGTCACGTGCCGTCTCCCCAGGGGCTATTGCACAGTAGGACTACAGGAGGATGACTGTAGGTTAGTCCCTGCTGGATCAGAACCTTATCCTGTGCAACACTATAGTGGTGAAGTGTTGTTCTACAGATGATGAATTTAGTTTCACCCTAAGCTAAAGAGGGAGCCAGTCGGGAGAACTAAACAGATAAAAGAGTGACCTCCTGGCAAACCTCTGTGTACTGGGCATACGTGTGTTTTTCTGTGAATGAGTGTGTTCGTACGTGTACGTTTGTGTGTGCGTGTGCATGCCAGTATTCTGGTATGTGTTCATGTGCGGGTGTATGTATGTGTGTGTGTGTGTGCACTTGTTTATATGCATGTTCATACGTGTGTTTATGTGCGTGCGTGTGTGTATCTATGTGTGTGTGCACCTGTTTATACGCACGTGTGTGTGTGTGTGTGTGTGTGTGTGTGTGTGTGTGTGTGTGTGTGTGTGTGTGTGTGTGTGTGTGTGTGTGTGTGTGTGTGTGTGTGTGTGCACCCTCTGCAGGAGGAGATGACCAGTGCGTTGGCCACAATGCGCGTGGACTACGACCAGGTGAAGATCAAGGACCTGGACACCTCCAGCAACCCGCTGCTCAACAAGCGGCGCAAGAAGGCCGCAGCCGGCGCCAAAGGGGGCGGAGGCAACGTGTGCCAAAGCCAGTGACCGGAGACCAAGAAGAAAAAGAAGAGGAAGAAGCAGGAGGGACCTAGGCCTGTCCCAGACTTAAGGAGGAGGGGGAGGAAGAGGGTTTGGAAGAGGAGAGGCTCTTTTGGAGAACAACAGCCGCCGCGAATAATGGACGACTGCTGGCCTGTTGGCAGAATGTCACCACACCGGTTCTCCTCCACCCAGTCCTGAATATCAGCAGGCTTGATTGTAGTTAGCATTTTTACATAAAAAGCTTTTTTTGTATCTGTGTGTGTGTGTTTGGCAAGAGAGTGCTTTTTTAAAGGACAAGTTAATACCTTATTGATGGAAGACGGGAACGTCAGGTTTGTAATAGTGTGCATATGTGACTTGATTCACTATTTCAGGTTTAGGATCCTTCCCATGCAATAACGGTACAAATATGTTAGACTTGCATGCACATGTTCGCACACACACACACACACACACACACACACACACACACACACGCACATACACAAACACACACAAATGGTAGCCAGTAACACACTAATGTGTTTTTTTACGTATACAAACCTCCAACTAACGGCTGCATACTGTGAATGTAGACACACACGGCCTACGTTTTAGTATTGTCTTACTCTTCACCTACTATTGCCACCTCCATTTCAGGGATTAAAGCAAAGGGTGAATCTGTACAATGGTGTCTGTTGTCCTTTACTGTGACGATATTGTGTAGTGTCACCACACCAAGAGCTTATGCCTACCCTAGGTCAACAAGGAAGTCTGGCAACTTGTTTTAGCTGAAAGAGGAAGTGTCGGTTGGACAAATAGTTATACTCTGGAGGGAGGTGGGAGCAGTTAGTTGAGGTATGTTTTTCAAAATAAAGGCGCAACACAGATTAATGTCTTATTGTTGTCGCGCCGCGAGGCTACCCACAATGCAAAGTGGTGTTGTCACATGTTTGGATGCCAGGAGTTTATGCAAGCAGCAGTGGTTGAAGGTTGATTTTTTTTCGAGACACATTTTCGTTTTAACACATTCAAAAAGTCTCCTTTATGTTGATCAGGCCTCAATGTTTACATTAGACATCTAGTTCGTGTCTTTATGAGTCAAATCCACACAATACACCAAACAGAACACTAAAGACTCACACAATGGAGAAGTCTTAAGCCCACATGCGCCCCAAATACCTGCATGAGCTTGAAAGTAAAACAATAACAGCCCTAATGCGGCTGCAGTCAGGCTTTGTGTTCAGGTTTCTCCACTTGTCCTCAGTAAACTTGTACGTAGTTGTGCAGCTGGAGTCGTGTGGGCCGACTATTAATAGCCACAGTGGAACAGTTAGCCTATTTGGGACAGAGTCATTTGACTTGGTGTTCTCAGTGAGAAGGTCATCACTATTATGTTTAGATTATGCTGTAACCTTTCCCCTACTTCTAACCAGTCGGCCGGGTTACGGGCAGCCTTCAGCAATGCCTCGAGCAGACCTCACTACCAAACCAATCAGGGCCTCCCAGCCTGCTAAACTGCAGAGAACAACACCCCTGATGAGTTGTCTGCATCACCCTCTTGTATTTCTTTGGAAGTGTTCCCGTCCAAGATAAGACGCACAAAAAAGACTTGCGGTTTGACTTTCACAATGGTCTCCATGTCGCAGGTTTGATGTGTCAAGTGTTTTTCCGCTGTGAGTCAACCGCATTGATTGACATGCCGAGTCTTGAACGATTACAGCATGATTACATGTTATTGGTATTATTCAACACATCCTTTCCTGTAATTCGACCAATGTCTGGCAATTTACTCTTAGATTTCTCCCTAATGACTCAGATAAATAACACGAGTAATGATGGATTATCTTTACTGTCATTACTGTGTCATTAATTGATCCTTAAAGAGCAGGTAGGGGTTGGGAATAATGTTCTTATATTTCTGTCATTTTGGTTTATATCCAGAACCTTTCCGCTGAGAGCCCAACACTCCACCACCACTAGAGTATCCTGTAGTAAATGTACTGCTTATCGACTTCATCTTACATGAACTTCCTCTTGCATAAACATTTGTTTCCGATATGTTTTATACCACTGTATCTCTGCCCGTTTTGCATGTTATGCACTCCGAACCATCCCTCCTCTCCCTCTTCTGGGGTCCTTCTCAAGGTTCCTTCCCTTGGATTTGATTTTGACTTTTTGTTGCCCTTTAGAGGGCTGAGGGTAAATGTTGGTGCTGTAAAATGTGTCTGATGAAGCCCTTTGAGACTCTAACTGTTGACTTAACACTAACCCCTTCTCCTCCCACACACAGGGCCGGGAACCAGCTTGACCTAATATTCACCAGGTCCTGCGGCACCTCTGCTCTCTCCGTTACCCCGCTCCCCGTGTCTGACCATCACTTTGTTGATTTTTCTCTCCCCTTCAAATCCTCCCCTCCCCTCCTCTCTAGTCCCCACATTGTCACCACCCGCCGTAACCTCAAATCCCTCTCTCCCTCTACGTTTGCCTCTACGGTTCTGTCTTCACTACCTTCTATCGAACGATTCTCTCAACTATCTACAGATGAATCTTCAGACACTCTGCTATCCTACCTCTCCTCCTCCTTGGATTCCCTCTGTCCCTGCCACTCCAGACCAGTGTGATCCTCACCCCCCCCTTCCTTGGCTGTCCCATCCTCTGCGGACTTGTAGAACAAAGTTGCGAGCAGCTGAGAGGAAATGGAAGAGATCAGACTGTCCTAATGATCTATCTTACTATCTTGTGTGTCAAAAACCAAATCTGCCTTCTACCGGAACAAAATCAACTCCTCCGCCTCAAACCCAGGGAAACTAGTTTCCCTGTTCTCGTCCCTCCTCAACCCTCCCTCACCCCCACCCCCTTCCTGCCTCACTGCTAATGAATTTGTTACCTACTTTACCCAGAAAGTGAAGGACATTTGCTCCTCTTTTATCCCTGCCTCCATTCTCCCTCCTCTGTATTTACCCAATTTAGCCCTCTCACCTCTGACGAGGTCACAGAATAATAACATCTAACCATGCCACCACCAGCCCCCTTGACGCCTCCTCTCTCCTCCAGGATGTCTCAAGCGACATCCTGCCATTTCTCACCTCACTTATTAACTCCTCCCTCACTTCAGGCATTGTTCCAGCATCTTTCAAGACTGCCAGAATAAAGCCTCTCCTCAAAAAAACAACTCTTAATACCACCGACATCCAGAACTCCAGACCGGTATCTCTTCATCATTCCTGTCTAAAACACTGGAACGTGCCGTTGCTAACCAACTGTCCTCCTATCTCTCATCTAACAACCTCCTTGACCCTCACCAGTCAGGTTTCAAGAAGGCACACTGACACTCCACTGAGACGGCTCTCCTCGCGGTGACTGAGTCCCTCCGTGCTGCCAGAGCCTCGTCCCTCTCATCGGTTCTCATTCTCCTCGACCTGTCCGCAGCGTTTGACACAGTGAACCACCAGATCCTCCTTGCCACTCTTGCCGAACTTGGCATCGCTGAATCTGCTCTTTCCTGGTTCACATCCTACCTGACGATCCGCACCTATCAAGTGACATGGAATGGCTCCTTGTCCAAACCTTGCAGGCTTGAAACTGGTGTCCCTCAAGGCTCTCTACTGGGGCCTCTTCTGTTCTCCCTCTAAACCAGATCTCTGGGCTCGGTAATTGCATCACACGGCTTTTCCTATCACTGCTATGCTGACGACACTCGGCTATTTCTCTCTTTCCCCTCATCTGATAAAGCCCTGATTGCAACACGCATATCGGAATGTCTGGCGGACGTCAGCACCTGGACAACTGCCCATCACCTGAGGCTTAACCTCAACAAAACCGAGCTCCTCCTAATCCCAGGGAGAGATTGCCCACACATGGACTGCCCCTGCCTACCTCCAAGCATTGCTAAAGTCACACTCCCCAGCTCGATCCCTCCGCTCAACTACCTCAGCTGGACGTCTGGTACCGCTGTCACGTTAAAATTGTACCGGGGGCAAAAATTGTACCGGCCTACGTCATCGTTTGTTTACATCCTGACAACCTGCCCGGCAACAGACGACGCGATGCAGAAAACATGTTTCCAAACGACGAAATAACATAATACAGATAGCGGATCGCTATCTGTATTATGATAGATAGCGATAACACTTGTTTTTACTTTATATTTGTATTGTATTTAATTGTTTAATCGAAACAATAAAAAAATTTGCCCGCAAAACGGGCGATCGCGTCAAATCACGCGTCAAATCACGTAGGAAGGTTCTTGAACATTCTAGACTATGAAACCTGCTTAAAACACTCAGTTTACTAGCTAAATTCGATTAAACAATTCAATACAATACAAATATAAAGTAAAAACAAGTGTTATCTAGTGAGCGTTCTGGCACCGATTGGCTGCCGTGCATCACCCAAGTGGGTGCTACATATTGGTGGTGGTTAGTGAGGTCCCCCCTTCACTTTAGGCGTCTTTGAGTGTTAATAATTAGTATTATTCTTCATGTTTAACCTCTGTTTTCCTTTTATTCCTAGTCTGTTTTACATAGTTTTGAATGATGACTATATGCTCTGTAAGGTGACCTTGGGTGTCTTGAAAGGCGCCTCTAAATTAAATGTATTATTATTATTATTATTATCCGTTATCTGTATTATGTTTCAAGAACCCTCCTACGTCATTTGACGCGATCGCCGGTTTCGCGGGCAAAACATTTGTCATTTGACGCGATCGCCCGTTTCGCGGGCAATTTTTTTTATTGTTTCGATTAAACAATTAAATACAATACAAATATAAAGTAAAAACAAGTGTTATCGCTATCTATCATAATACAGATAGCGATCCGCTATCTGTATTATGTTATTTCGTCGTTTGGAAACATGTTTTCTGCATCGCGTCGTCTGTTGCCGGGCAGGTTGTCAGGATGTAAACAAACGATGACGTAGGCCGGTACAATTTTCGCCCCCGGTACAATTTTAACGTGACACCGCCATCGCTAAGAGCTAGCAAAGGCCGTTCAGCAAAGTCACAACTTTTCTTGGTTCTATGAACATCCTTTCTGTACCGACAGCGATATATTGTTGCACTTCTTATGACAAATGTACTTATTGTAAGTCGCTTTGGATAAAAGCGTCTGCTAAATGCCCTAAATGTAAATGTAAATGTAAAACCAAAAACAACCGGATGAACCAGTCTGGTATGATAAATGGTTGTCATGTATGGTATTTGTTGGAAGACAACTAACCTGACTGGTGTTCTAGGATCTGTGAAGGAAGCTTGGGAGAGAGGAAAAAGACAATGTTCAATGGAATATCAACATCTGTGTATCTGTGTTTGTGTGTGTGTGTGTGTGTGTGTGTGTGTGTGTGTGTGTGTGTGTGTGTGTGTGTGTGTGTGTGTGTGTGTGTGTGTGTGTGTGTGTAAGTATGTGTGTGTCTCTGATATGTAATGTTTAACCTAGTGTGAGTATGCACATCCACAACTTGAAGCAAGGAGAGATGTGTATGATATTAAGAATATATTTGGAACACATAAAACAAGACACTTGCACTTGTCCACGTCGATCTTCTCAGACCTGCAGAGGTACTGAGTCCAAAGACGGGAGGCGATGGTAGAAGATGTGTGATCATCATCTTTATACCTGTTCTTACTCAAGATACTGTTTGCTTTACATGTGTAATTACAGACATGTATAAGGCCTTATTACTAGATGATTCCTATTTTTTTTTTTTTTACTTTTTAGTAGAAGATTCGACCTGTTTGATGTGTAAGTAAATGTCTCATATAGCGCGGACCAGTCCCAGTAAAGTAATATCTATTTGAATGATATTTATTTCTCTTGACCATAAACAACCCAAACAATAAAAGTATAAAAGTGTAAAGTATTTGTCCTTCCTGTTGAAGCAATCATCATGCTGTTGTGAAAGTCACCCGTAGCCTCTGCCAGCATGTGGAGGAGAGAACCAAACACACCAGGACTGTTGACACCAATGACGCTCATGGGAGTCACAGTGAACTCAAAGGGGGCATGTACCAACGCACGGGAAGACTTTGGTAATAAAATCCGTTCATCCCGAAAAGTGGGTGTGTATAGCCAGCATGTATTTCAGACGATGCATCATTTTGGCTTAGTCAGACTTGCTTGTGGTAGCCTACAGTTTGATTGCTTTGTCCGATACGATTGTAACAGTCAGCGGACCAGCGCACTCCCGTGGAGAAGGCTGTAGACCACAGCAGATGATGAGGGTCTCGAGTCGGTGTAAACACACGCAGAATCTGGCTCGGACAGGTAAGAATTCTCAGTATTCTTATTTTTCACCGCCAGGCAGGATTTTGTTCATTGGCACTACCCGATGAGACCCTGCTCGTTCCCGACGTCATGAGCAGTGGATACGTAAACAAGAGGACGTGATGTGTGTGAAGAGTGTGTGTGTGTGTGGGGAGAGTGTGTGTATGTATGTGTGTGTGTGTGTGTGTGTGTGTGTGTGTGTGTGTGTGTGTGTGTGTGTGTGTGTGTGTGTGTGTGTGTGTGTGTGTGTGTGTGTGTGTGTGTGTGTGTGTGTGTGTGTGTGTGTGTGTGTGTGTGTGTGGCTGGCTGTCACCGAGACCTTTACCCTATAAATGAATGTTGTGCATCGGCATTATTGGTCCAATGTAATTGTTAGAGGATCAACCATTGGATAATTCCAAATATTATACATATTATAATTCGAACAAATACATTAGATATCAACCGCCCTGATGCATTGTTGTGGTTGTTTTTAAGAAACGTGTAACTGTGTTTGGTGTGGATCGTGTGCAGCCTGAACGCTGCAGAAAGTGGCAGTGAGCATTGTGCTATTTAGCCTTTAACCGAAACGATGAAAGCCAAAGTATATATGGGAGGTGATAAATACTGGGGAGTTATGCATCATAACAATAACTTAACTCTGACCAGCGAGCATTCTGGTTCCAGTGGCAGTGGGATGGGCTTCACTAAGCCAGCACTTATTTCCTGTAGTTCAACACACATCAACAAATGCCCTTTTACGTCTCAATAACCGTGGGGATTAAAAAAATTCCCGGGATGGATTCACTTGTGGATTGTGCACCTTTTATTCTTGAGAAGCGGTGTGATTTAAATTCAGATCGACCATGTTTGTGCTGCAGTCCATAGTTGCAGTACACAGTAACACAGGATGCCGACTGAGATTAGAAGTGTCATACTTTATTTCCATGTAAAATAAGACATAGGCCTACTATAAGACTACTGCAGCCTATTCTATTAATGGGAATGGTGTGCTCCAGAATAGACTGCCGTGGTGGGAATATGGACCAGAGTATTTAATTAGTCAACTTCCATGTGGGTCAGAACCCTGTTTCTCCCCTCGTCCCTCGTCTGAGGCCGGATGCTGCCTGCAGAACACAAACATAAGGGCTAACACACGTTCACGTCGCCTACACAGTGGCCAAGCATGCGCGCTACCAAACGCACGGGCGGACGCCCACTGTCCACAAATATGCCAGCAATCGCGCCGCCTAGTGGACATTATTATGCCTATGGCAGCGATTCCAAACCGGGCCTATGCCAACGATATCTAATCAAGGCCCGGTTAAAACCGGGCCTTGAAATATTTCCAGGAAAAACAAGAAAATAATATGTGTATATATATATATATATATATATATATATATATATATATATATATATATATATATATATATATATATATATAAACATATATATTTTTTGTGTGTTTGCATTAGTTTTGGGTTTATTTAAGACTCAGGTGGCTTTTCTTGGGTTTCTCTTACTAAATGTTAAGCTTTTATATTATTGCATTGTTGAAGGGAAACCACCTTAAAAAAACAGCCAATTTCTGAAATTGCTCCTCACTTGTAAATCGCCATAGACCTATGTCATAAAATAGTGTAATGAATTCAGATTACGGACTGTTTTGATAACTATTTTAGTCCCTTTATTTCAGAGAACAACAATTCACTGTGAAACTTGATAATCACTTTACAAATATTTAGTAAAAAAATAATTTAGTTAAACATTTAGCACGGCTCTTTGAATAGAGCTCCATATTGATGGATAGCATTTACACTAATATGAAACAAGAAGTAGGCCTAGGAAATTGAAAGGTTGGCTTGCCTCTGCTTTAATGCTCAAATACAGTCAGGAAGGCGCGGATACGGTGGTGTTTACGGTAGTTTGGATAGACGCGGATACGGCGGTGTATACGGTAGTTAGGGTCGTGTGCGCGGATACGGCGGTGTTTACGGTAGTGTGGGTCGTGTGCGCGGATACGGCGGTGTTTACGGTAGTGCGGGTTTCGTTTGGGATGCTGAAGTCAGACCATGTGACTGTGCCGACGGCAAAGACCTCCCGTCTGCTTCACCGCAACACCAGAGACCCGGGCCCCGTACCGGCACCGAGCCCGGTGGGATGGAGAACAAACCCGCATCCAACCCGGCCAAGCCGCGGGAGTTGACTCAGAACCCCCTGAAGAAAATCTGGATGCCGTATAAAAATGGCCTTCCAGAAAAACACACCTCTCAAAGAAAGGGTTGGTGCAGAAACGTGGCGTTATTCGCAGATGGCTTTGGGAACCTACCCGCTGGTTCATTTATTGATTGAAGCAGAAGAGTGTCATTCTTTAATGTCCGTGCACTCCTTGCTGACCAGGCACGTTATCATTATTACCTCAGCAACGTATGCGGTAACTTTGCGGTAACTTAGCGGTAACACGGCTCCTACCTTTTCTTATTTTTTTAGCAGAGCAATGTGGCTAATGGCTATTAGTTTAAAATAATGAGTTACAAAGAAGTGCTCCATGCCATTGTTTATGAATGAGGAGGAATTGGAGCCGGCTGATGTTCAATATTCGAGTCGATCAGCTGTTGGTGAATAGATTCACAGGGCCGATGTATTTTATCCTACTTACTCTTCATCTACCAACTTATTTATTCTAATACGCATCAGTAGTAGGCTATTTGTTTATTATACCTCTTCAGAAGTTTGCTGATTAGATACCATTGGCGGTGGAGTCTTTGGATGCTTTTATTTAATAACGCCGAGACGAGCCCATTGCATCTGGACGTAGAAAATAGCTGTTTGCATTGATTCTTGCATTTAGGGAATCCCATTTTCCACAATTCCACAAAGGACCCGACACCATCCCATGCCACAGTGGAGGGAATGATGGTAGCCTTCTCTACCCAATATATGATAACAGCAGTAGAGGGAAGTTCAATATTCAGTTGGTGTGTGGTTAGCCACATTGCTTTTTTAATAGCATTTACAATCTTCCTATCAATCATTTAGGCATTGCAAAATGTGTTTGGGTCAAATGGAGATCACCATTGTAAAGTGCAGATCACTTCTGATACCTCAAGTTCAAACTATTTTAAATGTATGGCTGTCCTCGAAGATGTTACTGTGATTCAGAGCTTTATAATATCTAATCATTCGAAATCTTTTTGAAATTTTGCCAATAACAATAACATCTACGCTGGCACACTAACACCTGTTGGAGTGAGCCTTCAGTCTTGTCTAGTGACTGTTCCCTAATACTGGTTTTAATTCTGTTTCCTCCAAAGTATGTATGACAAACTGTCCCACCCTGATCGTGACGGTGGGCCTCCCTGCCAGAGGCAAGACGTACATCTCCAAGAAGCTGACCCGCTATCTCAACTGGATCGGAGTTCCCACCAGAGGTAGAGACCAGACTCTCTTCACACACATCCACCATGCACTAGCCAACCGCCTCAGAACAAAAACGGTTTCATGCATTTTCATAAACTGGATCTAATACAGCTTCATACATTAAATAATGATGTCACTTCCTGGTTGTCTTTTTAAAGAGTTCAACGTGGGACAGTACCGGAGAGATTACATGAAGATCTACAAGTCCTTTGAGTTCTTCCGACCAGACAACGAGGAAGGACTGAAGATCAGACAGTAAGACCAGCCATTATTCGTTATCTCCCCCCCCCCCCCCCCCCTGGTTAATGTCTGGCAGACATTTCACCTCAGTGTCGGCTGTGTTTCTGTTCTCAGACATTGTGCCTCAGTGTCTGACGGTGTGTTCCTCACCTGTTCTCAGACACTGTGCCTCAGTGTCTGACGGTGTGTTCCTCACCTGTTCTCAGACACTGTGCCTCAGTGTTTGACGGTGTGTTCCTCGCCTGTTCTCAGACACTGTGCCTCGGCCGCGCTGAACGACGTGCGACAGTACCTGTCCGATGAAGGTGGACAAGTGGCGGTGAGTCCGGTGGCGCTGGCCTTGTGTTGATGTCTCACAGGGTCAAAACGGGGGAAGCACCACAAGCCGCTAACACAAAGGCTCCCGTTGTTCTTGAGTTTATGATTGATCACCGCCATAGTGCTAGATAATTATTACAAAATCCCTATGTAACGGTGTGTGTGACGGGGCATGCGGTGGCTTCAGTCCTAGACAGGCATGAACTCTGATTCATTTCTTGTGGTCCATGTCACACTCAGGTTTTCGATGCGACCAACACGACCAGAGAGAGGAGGATGACCATCTTCCAGTTTGCTAAACAGAATGGCTTTAAGGTAGGGCCCTGGGTTAGGGTAAGCTCACTCTGTCGTGGATTGCTCTTGACAAAGCTTAAAAAGACTATCCTTGTTGTCTTTCTTCTCAGGTATTCTTTGTGGAGTCTGTCTGTGAAGACCCCCATGTCATACAGGAGAACATTGTGGTGAGTGGCTGAGCACGCTGTGCTGTCCTCGCATAACAGTACAGGTCATAAGGAGAATGCAGTGTTTGTCATCTGGATCAGGGATGCTTACTGGACCCACATACCATACTGCTGGACCATCCTGATAACAATAAACCCAAAACTCAGACAGCTGGTTTTATTGGTGTGTCCATGGTTTTATGGGGGTGTCCCTGGTTGTATCGGTGTGTTCATGGTTTTATGGCTGTGTCCCTGGTTTTATGGCTGTGTCCCTGGTTTTATGGCTGTGTCCCTGGTTTTATGGCTGTGTCCCTGGTTTTATGGGTGTGTCCATGGTTTTTTGGGTGTGTCCCTGGTTTTATGGATGTGCATCAATCGATTTATGCGGGTGTATCACTGGTTTTATGGGTGCCCCTGGTTGTATGGGTGTATCCCTGGTTGTATGGGTGTGTCCCTGGTTGTATGGGTGTGTCCCTGGTTGTATGGGTGTGTCCCTGGTTGTATCGGTGTGTCCCTGGTTGTATGGGTGTGTCCCTGGTTTTATGGGTGTGTCCCTGGTTGTATGGGTGTGTCCCTGGTTGTATGGGTGTGTCCCTGGTTTTATGGGTGTGTCCCTGGTTGTATGGGTGTGTCCCTGGTTGTATGGGTGTGTCCCTGGTTCTATGGGTGTGTCCTTGGTTCTATGTGTGTGTGTCTGGTTTTATGAGTGTTTTATGGGTGTGTCCCTGGTTGTATGGGTGTGTCCCTGGTTGTATGGGTGTGTCCCTGGTTGTATGGGTGTGTCCCTGGTTGTATGGGTGTGTCCCTGGTTGTATGGGTGTGTCCCTGGTTGTATGGGTGTGTCCCTGGTTGAATGGGTGTGTCCCTGGTTGTATGGGTGTGTCCCTGGTTGTATGGGTGTGTCCCTGGTTGTATGGGTGTGTCCCTGGTTGTATGGGTGTGTCCCTGGTTGTATGGGTGTGTCCCTGGTTGTATGGGTGTGTCCCTGGTTGTATGGGTGTGTCCCTGGTTGTATGGGTGTGTCCCTGGTTGTATGGGTGTGTCCCTGGTTTTCCTGAGCATGTGTCCTAACCTGTGCCTGTAGCAAGTGAAGCTGGGCAGCCCCGACTACACCAACTGTAACACGGAGGAGGCGGTGTCGGACTTCATGAAGAGGATACAGTGTTATGAGAACTCCTACCAGACCCTGGATGAAGTTCTGGACAGGTAACCAGTGGCAGGAATGCTTTGAGGAGGATGTGGTGGATATGTAGTACTTGTTCGACCAAATTCTCATTGGTCGCACCATCTATGGTGTTACTAGGAAACTGCTTCTTAATCCATAGTTTTCTGGGGCCGGAGAGACATTTGCAGATTAGGGCTAGAATGTAAAACATCAGAACCGTTTGGTTTATTCGGTTCGAAATAGAATCGCAGCAATTCTGGTAACCAGTGAAACATCTCAGTCTCAGTCTATCGCTGCCCAGCAGCGCGCTAGACGCACGTTTCTACTATTCTTTAATTTCGTTAGACCCCTTGTTTTGCCGATTGGTCACAGTATTGGCATGCCTTTGTCACGTAAAAGGTTTTTATTGGGTAGGTTGTCCTTTTTTCTTTTATTATTCTTGGCTCAACATAGTTGGTTCACCTCCAAACACACTATTAGCACTCCTACTTTATCAAGTAGCTCTACATACTAATACTAACAGGCTGCTTAGGTCATATAGTCATTAGAAAATCAATCTTATCTGGCGGTCCGTCACGTTTCTAAGTGCATTTCTTCCCATGCTCTTGAATGCGGTGCATTTAATAGAAACGTTGCATAATTTACAAACCGCCTTTTTTATTTGTATGATGATTTGAAGTACCCCCATACATTCAAAGCAGTGTTTCTGCATTGGAATGGACGTGACTCGTGTTTCCAATATGGCGCCGCCACACAGCCGCGCTATAACCAGCACTGCTCAACACCCTAGCTTACATCGCCATTATCATTATATTACAACTATTTGACTCATTATATAAAACACAGAGCAAGAACTCAAATGGCCCGGGCCGACGTGGCGCTCCGTGGCTCGTCTGGTGTGCGCCCTGCTTTACATTGAAACTCTGCTGTGACCGGGTCGGACTCGGCTCAAGAGTGGATCCGAAAGCCACTGACTTCCTCAACAAAGCACTTGTTGATGGGTTTAGCTTTTGAAGCGTTATTCCAGGAAACCGTGGTATCAATAATCAAGTGGTTTAATAGACTTCTAAGACGGGGGCAGATCACCCCGGTTTCACAACTTTGCACTCGCCCAACTTAAGGATGACGGCTAGTCGACTTGCTGAACATTTACTCTGCTAAATACTACTTTACACCATGTCAAATAAGGTGTTGGTGTGGCAGCGTTTGGTTAAAAAGGACGAAATGAGTCTGCCATCTTGGGTGGACTACAGCCCTAGATATTGGACCGATATCAGGCGAAAGTTACGTTTTGGTATCATGATCTAGTTCAGTGGTTCCCAAACCTTTTTTCAGGGGACCCCCTTTTGGACTTGAGACTGTTTTCGCGACCCCCCGCCCCGCGCGACAGCACCCCCCCCCCCAACTTAGTGCATTAATGTTACTATGCATAATAATAATAATGTTCAAAATCATTATTATTGTTATTGTTATTATTATCATTATTATTATGCAGTAGTAATCATCATCATTATTATTATTGTTATTTTTAATAATGTTATTATTACTATGTAATATAAATCTTCAGAGACAGCCATGTAAATATGCAAATATAGCCTTTTGGCTTAAGTTTTATTATAAAACAATAAAAAAATTATTCATGACAGTCAATGATAAACAGTACCCCCACAACCCATCCCAGAACATATAATATTTTTCACCTTGTAGCAATATATGTATATACCGGTATATTATTATTATTATTTTTTTTAAAATCAATACCTCCTCCCTGGCCCACCCCAAAACCAAAGTGCAAAAGTGGCTGTGCATTAAAAGCCTATTCTGACGCCAGTATTTTATTATAATGTTTCATATAATTATTCGTATATATATATATATATTTTTTTTTTATATGCAAACTGGCCCATCTCTCCGCGACCCCCCTGACGGTGCTCCGCGACCCCCAGTTTGGGAACCGCTGATCTAGTTAATGCTAGCATCTGTAGTGGTTTCAAGAAGCCGGTTAGTAAAGCTCTGAGTTTAAAGTCTAAATATTGCAATCGAAAATGGAATATCGATATGGAACAGTCTTGATTTTGTGCCAAAAGCCTGCGTTCATATCTGATGAGATGTATGATAGGAAATGCTGCATAATTTGTTGACTTTAGTTGTTCCAATGCCCTGAAAAGGATTCTCTAGTTTGATTGGAAAATACATACAAATAAACATATTTTTTGATCATCAATTAAATATTTATTTTGATGATTTGATTGTTGTAAAACCCTGTAACACATCTCTCTGGTGCTGTGCTCCAGGGACTACATTAAGGCCCCGTCCACACGGACAAAAACAATCTTATCCCCTCCGAATTTTTCTATTTTCTCATTTAAGAAGCGCATCTAGCTGTAGAAACGCTGTCGTAAATATTCAAGGCCTCTATGTGGCGCTGGTTCTCCACCAAAAAAGAAGAAGACGAGGCGCAGTATGCATATCAAGCCTGCGCACTGTATACAAACATACAGTTGAGGAGGAGAAAGCGGTTGTTTAACCTTGTAGACTCAGCAGAAAATCCTTTTTAATTTACAGTTAGTAATAACATTTGCCAAGGGGCTGTATTTAAAGCTACAAAAATAATACAAAACAAATCAAACAAAACAAATAAGACGGAAATCGAACGTTGCCACACGGGGCTTCATTTACTAAGACTTGCGTGGATTTCTTACTGCAATTTCCGTGCGCAAAAATTGGGAAATATGCGTACACACAAATGTATGTCAATCTAAGCACGATTTCACCAGATTGTCTTTGTACATCCCAATTAATGTGAAATCGAGCGCACAGGCACGAGACCGAATCTCCGCCCAGTCTCCTCCCTCATTGAATATGCTAATTAGTATAGACAGGCCTGCAGTAGTGCCCTCGTTAGGAGAAAGGACCAAATGGAGAAAGGAAGAAAAGAAACGTTACTGGTGGAGGTGCTGATTTTGGAGGAAGAGGCCAGAAATAAGATCTTGTTTGGCTCTCTTTCCTCCGGAAGCAGCACCAAAACCAAAAAACTGTCTTAAACTGACTTGAATGTTGTCGTTGTTTACCTTTTATATTCTGGCTATTAACTACTGCCGGGTTCGAATGCTATATCCATTGGGCTGTGCATTGTTGGGTCCAGGGTCTGGGTCGTTTGGAAGGTTCATTACCTTGCGTAATGGCACGCCGTGCCTGTGCACCACATTGTGCAGAACCCCACATGCCTGCTCAATGTGGCACACCTCTTCCAGGGCGGTAGAGCAGCATCCACCCGCTCTGATCAAGGCCGCGCCACCCGCTTTTCAGCCGCCCTATCGCTCTTTCCACGAATGACCGAGTGCGTGCCTGGGTATACATCTGCTCTCGGTCTATGGGTGGGCGAGGGGGATTATTGCCACATTTTGCGCACGCTTTTATATTGTCATATATTTGGATGCATGCTGAGGATAGGTTGTTCCCATACACCCAAGGTGTCAATAATATGTATATAATTCGAAAAATCAACCGACTGATTCATTGATGGATTGATTTTAAGTAACAACGGCTTGTGCTGTTCCACGCAACATCAAATAATAATATTGCAGTCAAGAATGTGTTAAGAGAGATCCATTAGCCCAGATGTCATGCTTGGTCCTGATAATTTGTAACGTTTAATAAACAATTCATCACTGAAAAATAATATTTCTGGGGCTTCCAATTCCCTTCTAATTCCAATTTTAATGACAATATAGTTGTATGGGTCTTTTTAAGTGGGGGAGGGGGGCGTTTTCTCATTTTTAACCGAGGACCTGATTTCAAAAGAGCGCGTTTGCAGGCACCGAAAACTCTGTCCTTCTGGCCGGTCGAACCAAACGTGCGTGCGTTTTTAGACAAAAATCGTAGCACATCGTAGCATGGACTGATTAAGATAATTGTCTGACTGCTGTGTTTTTTTACCTGTTCCAGGGACCTGTCCTACATTAAGATCATGGACGTGGGTCGGCGCTACCTTGTGAACCGGGTGCTGGACCACATCCAGAGCCGGATCGTCTACTACCTGATGAACATCCACATCACGCCTCGCAGTATCTACCTGTGTCGCCATGGGGAGAGCGAGCTCAACATCAAGGGCCGCATCGGGGGTGACTCAGGCCTCTCTGCCCGGGGGAAAGAGGTACACAGATGGTGTTATAGGGCCCTATAAAGAGGTACACAGATGGTGCTATAGGGCCCTATAAAGAGGTACACAGATGGTGTTATAGGGCCCTATAAAGAGGTACACAGATGGTGCTATAGGGCCCTATAAAGAGGTACACATATGGTGTTATAGGGCCCTATAAAGAGGTACACAGATGGTGTTATAGGGCCCTATAAAGAGGTACACAGATGGTGTTATAGGGCCCTATAAAGTGGTACACATATGGTGTTATAGGGCCCTATAAAGAGGTACACAGATGGTGTTATAGGGCCCTATAAAGAGGTACACAGATGGTGTTATAGGGCCCTATAAAGTGGTACACAGATGGTGCTATAGGGCCCTATAAAGAGGTACACAGATGGTGTTATAGGGCCCTATAAAGAGGTACACAGATGGTGTTATAGGGCCCTATAAAGAGGTACACAGATGGTGTTATAGGGCTCTTTTGAAACAACTGTGTCCTTCCTGATGGGTTTCCATGCATGTTGAATGACTGGGTTATTGTTTTTTAAACCACCAGCTCTGTTTTGAGGAGCAGGAAAAGCTTAACCTGCACTTGGCTGGAGTGCGGACCCCCATTTAGCTCTAAACACACTGGGATCCAAAAGCTCGACACCTTTTTAACGTGAGAAGAATTGAACTGAGTAGAATGCGTCGTGATCGTGTTGTTCTCTCTTTTTTCCTCGGGTACAGTTTGCCAAGCTGCTGAGCCAGTTCATCGCGGCGCAGGGCATCAGTGATCTGAAGGTGTGGACCAGCCAGATGAAGAGGACCATCCAGACGGCCGAGGCCCTCGACGTCCCCTACGAACAGTGGAAGGTCCTCAACGAGATCGATGCAGTGAGTGAGCCACCGTCACCATGTCTAGTCACTACTAGACTAGAGCAGAGCTGACCATCGCTAAGGGGTTTAACGAGTGAGTGTCGTGACATATTTTGTTGTTCAATCAAAATTGTTCACGGTCCTTTCGGGATTGTGGGTTTTAGACACGCTCGCCCCTTCGCTTCAAAAATAAAAGGCAGGGATCGTCCGTCTTGGCTTCGTGGTATTTATTTAACCGAAAGCAAAAAGCAAACATGAGGATCAACATAAACCTTTTTCACATATATCAAAAGAGCTGTCACTGAGCGGTTTAAAAACTGTACCGCTTCCCGTCTGCCTATTCACCTGTGGCTCTTCTCCTAAATACCCACAGGTGCGCTTCATTCCTCCAAATACGGCGTCCCCAACATGTCAAATGCAAAATATGTTTTTACTAAATGAAAACAGATAAAACAAACATTTAACTCAAATAACCAAGCCCAAACCATCTTGTATATTAATTAATAAATCAAACATCATATCAAACCAAAAATGGCTCTAACAAGTGAGTGTTGTGTGTGTGTGTGTGTCTCCCCAGGGTGTGTGTGAGGAGATGATGTATGAGGAGATCCAGGAGAGCCATCCTCTGGAGTTTGCCCTGAGGGACCAGGACAAATACCGCTACCGCTACCCTAAAGGAGAGGTGGGACATACTTTATCACTTCAACTAGTTTATTGTCAAAGGTTTGCACTTTGCACACACAAGGTATACGCCCTTGTTGTTGTGAAAGGGAATGAGTACTTGTGAATTAATTGTCGTCTTTGGCGTGCCTTAGGGTGTATGATATGAAGGTAACGCAAGGTTATTTATGTTGCACCATTGAAACACAAGGTAACGGTAATAAAAGGGAAAAATACAAATATAAGATGGTAAGAGAATACATTTAAATTAAAAATGAATGAAAGCTGCAGCAAATGACTGAAGTGTTGAGGCAGACTTTGCATGTTTAAATGTGTACACCAGATCAAGCTTTTGTCCAGAACTTTGCTCAGGCATGCACACACAGACACCCCTATTCAAACGGTCCCCAGGTGCCTAATGTAGACTTGCATTCAGGTAACGCAGCCTGTCGAGCACCACCTAGCTGAAAACCACGACTCCTCGCTGAGCTAGGCCAAACCAGTGATGGGTGATGGGATGTTCAGACTGGGTCTGGTGGTTCTCCGGTGTAGCCCCACCTTTTAGTTCATCCCATTACTCCTCCATTACTCCTCTATTACTCCTCCATTACTCCTCCATTACTCCTCCACTACTCCTCCGCTACTCCTCCACTACTCCTCCATTACTCCTCCACTACTCCTCCATTACTCCTCCACTACTCCTCCATTACTCCTCCACTACTCCGGACTCAGAGGGAGATAAATGTGGCTATCAGTGGACAGTCAGTCGACCCACGCCCAGGCCCATTCAGGAACTGCTCCGCACGGTTCAGTGAGGAACTGTCGAGTTGCATGCAGGAGCCTGAGTCATAACGCTGAGGGAAGGATCCAGGCAGACCTCTCGCATCAGCGCTGTTCAGTGTGGCCGTAACCTCAAGGCCATGTGGGCAACAAATATTTTTCGGAATTTAACGATATTTTATTTTTCAGCTTCCATAAATAAATACATTTGAATATAAAAATCTAAATCAACTGTCCTATATGAGCAATAACCAATTTCTATTTTTTAATTAGAAAAAAAGTAAACACATCTGAACAGCACTGTGAACAGCAAAGTTGAGACGTCTGGGAATATACTGAATCTGGATTCAGAGACTCTCCTCATAGACAGTCGAGGGCATCTCTGTGCCACCCTCATGTTGCCCGTTGACCATTCACCAAGTGCCAACAAGGGGACCACAGAGGGAGGGACTTCCAGTCAAAAAACAAACATCACCAAATAGCGATATTTATTTAAATAATTTGGACAAACAAAATCCCATCGACTATCTATCAACATCAACGCCGATCTGTGTATTTTACAAGACGAAGGGCACCGCTGAAAACCAAGATGGATTCAGCCCTTCACCATAAACTCATATGCCCTCCTTTCAACAAAATATTCCAAAGGATTAAATTATAATGGAGTTTAATTTTTAATCCAAGTGCAAAATAGCGTAGGGAATGGCAGTAAAGGGATAAGGGGGATTGTGAAGTCGGTATGCATTCTGTAATGCATGTTTTGATGCCTAAAAGTAGACTAAAACGCCCTCAGAGAGAGATTTTTATCTCAAATACAATTGCACATTGTCATGTTATTAAAAGCATCCTAACCTCATGGAGAGCCCACTGCTCCTGAGATAAATGATCGATACATCGAAAAGATAGAGATAATTATAGGTCCATAATGTGGTTTACCACTATTGATGCATAACAGCACTGTTTGTTGATTGTGATTGTTTCAACTGATTTATTAACAGGGTAGAGCTGTCAAAAGTCGACCACGTGTGATAATTCATTTTGCTTATATTCAAAACGTGAATGGCATTGTATGTTAACAGCCCATTCAGTACCGCGATTTTTCAATATTTTAATGACTCAATTGAATAGGTGGTTTTAAATCGAGTGGCATATGGAGGCGCACTCGATAAGGAAAGCTGACGCCTTATGGGCACATTAATATCGATGACACACGATGACATTGCACCCATCCCAACTGTAACCTTTAAAAACTACAATCAGATCTGTTCTACAGTCCTGTGAGGAATGGTCGACTCCTCACAGGACTGTGAAACAGTTCCGATTGTAGTTGTAACGTTTAATATCCATCTATATGTCTATACCCTGATCCCCCTCCAGTCGCATGGGTCCGTCTGTCTGTCTGTAACCCTGACCCCTCCAGTCGCATGGGTCTGTCTGTCTGTCTGTAACCCTACCCCTCCAGTCGTATGGGTCTGTCTGTCTGTCTGTCTGTAACCCTGACCCCTCCAGTCGCATGGGTCTGTCTGTCTGTCTGTAACCCTACCCCTCCAGTCGTATGGGTCTGTCTGTCTGTCTGTCTGTAACCCTGACCCCTCCAGTCGCATGGGTCTGTCTGTCTGTCTGTAACCCTGACCCCTCCAGTCGCATGGGTCTGTCTGTCTGTCTGTAACCCTACCCCTCCAGTCGTATGGGTCTGTCTGTAACCATGACCCCTGACCTCTCCACTCCAGTCCTATGAAGACCTGGTGCAGCGTCTGGAGCCGGCCATCATGGAGCTGGAGAGGCAGGAGAACGTTCTGGTCATCTGTCACCAGGCCGTCATGCGCTGCCTGCTCGCCTACTTCCTGGACAAGACGGCAGGTCAGGACTCGGACGCTTGGAGTGCACACCGTTTGCATCTTCTTTCTTATAGCGCTGTTTGCCCAGACCCTAATTCCTTTTGGTCTGTTAAAAGGTATTCATATATTAAAACCACTAAGCAGGGGTTGCCTACTGGACAATATTATTCAAAGCATCTTTAACTGGGAATGAAGAAGTGGAAACCATTTTGGATTAAGTTGTTTCATTCATTAAACTCTACTGTTCTTTTGTTTTGAACTAGAAGAGTTGCCATACCTGAAGTGCCCGCTGCACACTGTGCTCAAACTAACACCAGTTGCCTACGGTAAGACTTTGTTTACTGCGCAGAATTGTATTTTCATATATTTCTATTGTGCAGCTCTTGTTCTGACTCTTGTCCCCTCAGGTTGTAAAGTGGAGTCCATCTGCCTCAGTGCGGAGGCAGTCAACACCCACAGAGAGAGACCAGAGGTGGGTTATACAATATATTAGTGCCTACACTAAACTCTTATTTTGAAAAGTTAAGGGATGGGGTTTGGCTGTGACAAAGGAGGGACAAATGCAGCAAGCAGCTGTCAAAATAAACGCTACACATGTTTTAGATGGAGTAATTCTTAGATTGAAAATAAATTGTAGCCAGGCAGATTAATCAAATGTAGAATGTCCTAGTGTTGGACTAAGGGGCTAATCTCACACAGAAGGGGACGCAACAGACTCTAGCTCAGAGGTGCTTGGACTATAGTGCCACTTCAATTGCTTTGCTAAAAAATAAAAAATTGAGTCAACGCTGAGCTCTTAACGATGGCTTTAAATAATTTTTCGAAGAAACTATCGAAATCCAACGGGGAATAACGGGGCTTTGTTAATTGTCTAAGCAGGCAGAATACATGGTAATGCCGGTGCTTTTTTTTTGGGCAGTAGAGTTTTATAACACAATTGTATTATATCCTTCAAAGTCAAGTAACGATCCATTTCACATTGCACATATTGTGTCCTAGTGGTCCCGGCATGCAGTGTAGACGTCTTGCCTCCGATGTGTTGGTTGACCCCCTTCCCCTGTGTTCTCTGTATGTTATCTCTATCGCTGTACAGAACGTAAAGGTGTCGCGGAGGTCAAAGGAGGCTTTGCTTACAGTGCCAGCTCACCAGTGACAGTGTGTTCCTCCCCGCTTCGCCCCGCCCCACCCCTTTACCCCACCCACCCCCCCGCCACGCACCAACCAATCAGCACCTAGCATTCTGCTCTGCTTTCTTCAGATTAACCGAAATCCACCCTTTCCACTGCTTGACGACTTGGTGGAAATTAACTGGAATCCAGTTTAATTTAGAAAAATTAGCCCATTGGTTGTGATTTTGGTAATCTCATTTTCTGAGAATGATTACATTTGTTTTGGTGGGAGAGTCGGCCCTGTTTACTAAATATTAAGTTCAACTCCAGAACATGTTGAAATATCACACGTTCAAATGTACATAATCGTAGCTTACATTCATCTATATTTGTTTTTCAGGGTTTTAAACATGGTTTTGTTTATTTGCAACTGTGTGCTAGTCAGAAAACAGCCGAGAAAACTGCACCTTTTTGCACATGAAGATCGTATTTCTTTCCTTAATAATAACTATAGTTGTAGTAGTAGTAATAATAATATTGTGAAAGACTATTGGTAAAACGGAAGTACATTTTTCCATGTTTCCTGTCTTTGAATAATGACCGCTGGATGGCCGTTGGATGAATGCCTATGTACCGTCCTGATGAATAAACCACGCCTTAACTTGGTCTTTATTTCAAAACCACAATTGTTTCTTGCTTCTTCTAGATTAGAGAAAACCCCAAAGGAGCGTTTGCAAATGATAGTGTTGTGAACCTATGATTATGGAGGAAAGTAACCTACCTAACGGCTACTGCACTTGTATCCGGCCATAACATAACACTGTTCCACCAGTTTCATGAAGGAAAACATTTGCAGTCCCATTGACGGCTTTTCAACTAGATTCTAGACAAAATAAAATGTATAAAGCTATTATTCTCAAAACCACTTGATATAAAGGGCATTTTACAGAGGAAACAGGCTGATGTCTTTCTCTGACAATACTCGGCCCGGTCGATAAATAGACCTGAGTAGATCTCACTCGCATGTGTTCCTCTTTTCAGAATGTAAATATCCATCGTACAACTGAAGACGCCTTGAGGACCCTCCCTGATCACTTCTGATGGGACCCCTCTGATCGTTAGGGGTTAAAGCTCAGCCCTACCGTCCCCTCTCGCCCCGACACCACCACAGCCCGCCACAACCTGCATCGAACGGTGACCTAACACCCCTTCCACTGCTATTAAAAATATGTTTTGGTGAAGGAAAGCTCTGAAGAACACGGTGCACTACCACTGAGAAAGGTTCTGGACCTCATCGAAGCTCGCCTTGATGTAAACAGGAACGGCGGATAGTGTCTGACCCTTTTGTCTGAAGGTTAATTTAACAGTTTGTACTGCAACATGTTTCTTGTTCACTGACTCGTGTGATTTCTACTGAAATTGATGTTCATAACAATCAGGAAGATGTTTCCGATGTGTTTAAGGTTTTAAACCTACAGTCAAAATTGTTATAGACCAGTAGTCCTATAGTTTGACTGCAGTGATTCCAATGTGAAAACTAATTAATATATATTTGAATGGATTTTATGAGAACATGAATACTGCACAGCTACCGATGTCCATCCTGATCCTTTAATGGAGGTGGATTTTGAGGATCCAACTGAATGAATGAATGAATTCAAACACATGGATATTGCATTTCACGTCGTTTTTGTAAGGAACTCATCCATATTCCTAAAGGCATTTTAAATTTTCTGAAGGAGCTGACCTGTTGCTTTCAATGTAGATTGATGTGTTTAAATGTATGCCCTGACCTCATGCAACATAATAAAGTGATATTTTTGTATACGCAGGCTAGGGGCTGAGTCCAACTTTAATTTAGTGTTACTGTTCTCCAAATGTTCTTCCTTGTATTCCAGATGCTGAATTTAGCATTCCACACCATCTGAATGTTGTATCTGAACATTTTACGATATTTCTTTGCGGAATCAGGACTGGTAACAATAGATGGAAACATGCATTCTTGCATACATACTCTTCATACACCTGTCCCCACCTGGCTGCTGTTGAAATGCTTTGTGAAGGTGCTTAGACAGGTCGGACTGACTAAAGTCCTTGCTGTCAATTGTTTGCTAAAAATGCTTTGAATAATTCATGAAGCATAAACACAAAAAAATGCACTAGCTAAAAATGAAAAGGTACAATAGTTTATGAAAAGTGGATGTTACTTTGCTGAATATAGGTAAAATACTCCCTTTAAATTAGTTCAGCCATTCCGAACCTGTAGTGGCTTAAGGTATTTGTTCCCCCAAAAATGCATTTTATAAATACAATGAATGGTATTTTTCAGATAAACTGCCTAATTGCTGTAATATTTATAGGTATCCTAAGTATGGCTCCTTTCGATAATTGGGTTATGGTCGGGTTCATTGTAGCACATTTAGGTTGGCTGCTTACACTTCTGTGATGGAAAGTGGGCCTCAAGATGAAAGAGGTTGGGAATCCGTGTGGTTCACACAGAAACTCTTGTTCTTGCTCTTACTCCAACACCTGAAATAACATTGGCTTCAGAAGAAGCCAGGATGTATGGTTTACTTGGACAAGCTCCACAACACAGATCTGTCTTTTCTTAGGCAGGATAATGAAGAGGTCATGCAGAAGCTATAAACAACCGTTTTTATTGTTTATCATCCATATTAATATCATTCTATATATTCTATCCATTTTATATAATGCTTGGCACATTGAGCCTCTTTTGGAAATGTTGGGCAAGTGTTCTTGAGAGACAAATTAAAAAAAAGAAAATTAAAGAAATATTGGGACAAATGAGACCGTAGAAAGGTACATTAAACCGTCAATACAAAAGATTTGAGGTTGTAATTTGGGACCACATTATTCTCAGCACCCCCTGTTTCCAGGGATATCAACCAATCTAACACTTTTAAGGACCCGCCTCGGAGTGGGGATTTGTTCTACAGTTGCAGAACTGCAATGCAACCTGCTCAACATGTTGGTTATCTACAGGGGTTGATACTCATGGTGGACAGGTGGATGCTGGAGACGAGATTCAAAGCGCCGCACTGCAAGACTGGATGATGGTGCTGTGATGGTGGTTCCTCTTGTTCTGCAGGGCCATGGCATGGAATCCCTTTGATTTTAACCAGAGCCGTGGAAGGACAGCTTCAGAACTGATGAGAAGAACAGAGTGGACAAATATGTTATATAGACCATCTTCATGAGGAGTTTTTTTTTTTTTTTTATCAACTACATTCAAATAAAAATTAATAAATCAATGCATTGATAACTCATGAAGAAAAACGTTTGCAGTACCATTGACAGCTTTTCAACTAGAATCGAGACAAAATAAAATGTATAAATCTATTTTTCTCCAAACCACTTGATATAAAGGGTCTTTCACAGAGGAAACAGGTACTGGGCTGATGTCTTTCTCTGATATACAAGCCTTACTCGGCCCGGTCGATAAATAGACCTGAGAAGATCTCACACGCTTGTGTTCCTCTATTCAGAATGTAAATGTCCATCGTACAACTGAAGACGCCTTGAGGACCCTCCCTGATCACTTCTGATGGGACCCCTCTGATCGTTAGGGGTTAAAGCTCAGCCCTACCGTCCCCTCTCGCCCCGACACCACCACAGCCTGCCACAACCGGCATCGAACGTGACCCTATGATCCGCGTGGCCCTCCCTCCCTCCTCCACAACACCCCTTCCACTGCTCTTAAAAATACGTTTTAGTGAAGGAAAGCTCTGAAGAACACGGTGCGCTACCCCTGAGAAAGGTTCTGGACCTCATCGAAGCTCACCTTGATGTAAACAGGAACCGCGGATAGTGTCTGACACTTTTGTCTGAGGGGTTAATGTGACAGTTACCGAATGAAACCTAATTTACAGAATGCCTCAAGCCAAATACATGGCGATTCATTTACTCAGCATTGGGTCCCCAGTGGGAGACGAACCCCTAAGCCTGGCAGTTTTAATGCAAGGCTCAACCAATGAACATCTGAAAGGTGTGTAACCCTCTTAAGGAACGCATATAGACTTGGGTTTATGCACAAAGTATCCTACTATAGAACTAAAATAAATCGATCTCAAATCGTACGTTTCTGAGGAACTCTTCTGCGACGACTCGGGCCCTGGCGTTAACGGACAGCTTCATCTCGCTGATCTCCTTGTCGATCTCCTCCATGAAGTTGATGACAAAGTCCACCAGCTTGTGCTTGTACATCTGCTCCGTGTGGAAGTTGGTGATGAGGAAGCTGATGTCATATCCCTGACAGGGACAGAGAAATGCAGAAGAGAACCAAACCATCAGTCTCACTAAATGGTGCGCAATGAAGGCAATCTATTCCATTGAGGCCAAAACACCCACATACACTTTATTGTGCTTCATTTGATAGACTGAAAAAAGTGTTTTCTGAGTTTCCCTTACAGGGTTAAAAAGGGTTATCTCATCTCAAGGCATTGGTATGCAAGAAAAAATGTTTTTGGTGTAGGGTTGTGTGCATGTTTCCAAAGTTTAAATGAAGTTTTAGATATACTACTTGGCCCTTATATTTGAATATTCAGATATTTGTTTATTAGGTCAGCCAAAGGGGAGGGAGGGGGGGTAGAAGGCTAAATTCAATTTAATCTGAACATCCCAGTGATCAGGGGGCTGGACGTCAAGAACGCGTCAAGTCAACGCTTCAGTTGGGGGGCAGCCAGCATCAGAATTGCCATACATGGGATGATCGGAAAATCATTCTTTAGTTTTGGATAATCAAACAGCAGTGTGCTTCATCACCGGGCCAATAGCACTGGCCTGCTCTGAGGTCGATTCAAAACTTTGCACAATATTCAGACTTGCTGCCTACTCGCAGTCTTTTGAAACTGTGTGTGATATTGTTTATTTTCTACTGTGTGTTATTAAAATAACCTTGTTTTATCAATTAAAGCACTTTAGAAAACGAGCCATGATAAAAACGTGATTCTGCAGCAGTGGCTCCGCCCATTACGTTTACAGGCAGTGAAGACAAGCACTATGAACATTTATTCACCAAAGCGTGGAATTATGTTTTGTATCCTGCATCGTATTTTCATTTAAAGTCACCACCTCCAGACAGCAAAGCGCCGTTCTTCAACTCTCACCTCCACTGACTTCCTTCTCAGGATGAAGAAGTTCTCCGCTCTCATCATCATGAAGCGCATGAACTTGTGGCAGAGGATCTTCTCGATCTCATCCGCCTGGGCACAACAGAGAACATGTTTCTGTTATTGACTGAGGTCAGGGTTTTGGTCCATGTCAACAACAATAGCCATCCACACTGTGTTGCCAGATTGGGCCAGATTGGGCGGGAAATCTTTCCCAATCTGGCAACCCACACACATCCATGTTGAGGAAGTAGTAGTTTGTTTGTGACCTGCTTGACCGCGATGCTGACTCTCACGGAGTTGATGGAGCCCTCAATGAGGACCTTCTCCTTTTCGTTGCGACTGATCATCACCGGCTGGAGCAGAAGCTCCTTGCTACTTCTGTGAAGAGGCAGAATTATTCAATTATAAGGTGAAACAAACAACTTGTGCAAAAACTACACTTCCGTAAGGTTTCGAAAATGTATTTTTTCCTTGTTGTATTCAGTAATAGTAACTTTAGAGGAAGTCAATAAAATGGGTGCAAAATAAGTTTACTTGACCCAGCTGTCAGTGGCTTGTCCCAGCTCGTACCATTCTTTGCATTATAGGATTTCTAATGCATGTCTGAACAAGTCCAACAACTTGAAGACAGAGGCTTTGGGTCTGAGCCCACCAATCTATCTTCTGATTGAAGCAGTTAAAGACTGAAACTATCTCTAAATAGTTTGGGCTCTTCTGTGAATCATGACAAATACGGTAATCATTTGTAATGGTAATGGCAATTGATCCTTGACAAAACAAAACAAAAAAATATATATATAAATATACGGATAGCTGCTAAAGCCTAGTGTGCATTTGAACAGAAGAAAACCCCATCCACTGAAGACAATCTTACAGAGCGTGAACACCATCCCGAACCTAAACCTACCTAACCTCCACCTCGGGCTTGTTGTGCCGCTCCACCACCTGGGAGGAGAAGTTCTCCAGGCAGAGGGCCGCCTGCAGGGTGGCCCTCACAGCGTTCAGGTAGGGCCGCAAGGTGGCTGTCTGAGGAGCATGACATCCACAACATCAGAACGGTCTGAGCAGCTCCTCTTGAGGGATTTGTTCTCCCTCCATCGGGTCGGAGGCGCAGGCTGCCCAGGGTTAGGTAAAATACGTAGAACATTTTCCTAGGAATTCCTAGTGCACCTAACAAGTGTAGCAACTTGACGGCACTCTCAAACAGCACTAAAGCATTTTATTTTTTAAAGAATTCAAATGGAATAGACTTTTATTTTATTTTATTTGTTGTATTTGGTCAGGTTGTTTTGTTCGTTTCCTTACCACTTCTGCAAACCGAATTTCCCTTTCGGGACAGATAAAGTATTGAACTGTACAGAACTGAACTGAACAGACTGAACGCCTTAAGAGTAAAGTTACACATTGGATCTGTTCCTTCATAGCCTATCTCAAATCACTGTAAGTCACAATAGATCAAATATTCTACTAAATGAGCAGTAGTAAAATAGTCAGAAAACAAAAAATGGCAAATGCATGCAAACTGGAGCACAGCATCCTTAAACTGAAACGGACGAGTTTAACTCGATACTCTTAAATCAATATGAAACGAGGAGAACACATGAAGACTTTAACACTATATGGACAGATGTGGTCAGCTGAGGATGTCAACGGTAAGCCTTGAGAAACAATCCGCCTAACATCATGTTTTAGCAATGTTAAATAAATCACCGGACATGAATGCAAGATAAATGTTAAGATGTGCCTATTGCTGGAATATTAACATTATTTTGACACTATTATTATTGTGCTAGTCTTACCATTTCTGTGCTGTAGAAGGCGGAAATGATTCTGCCACGCCTGGGACTGCGCTTCCTCCTACAGTTTGACAACAGTATAAACATAGGACGCGCTCGATTTGGCTCACCGCTCGTTTCAACACAAGTGTCGGAGGCGGTTACGTTGAAACATATTATAAGCCCCGCCTGTTTGGCTTAAATTGTCAGCAAAACCAACACCACTCGAGACGAGTCCATTGCATTGTAGGATGTGGATATCTGCTTCACGTTAAATAAAACATACTGAAATCCATAAGCATGATTATAACGAAGATATAATTTATATAAACGTATAATAATATAGAGAACAAAGCAATACATCGTAATGTATAGGGATTCATTTATTTAAATAACAGCCGAACACGTATAATGGTCTCTACTGAGGATACCATTTTACCAATGGGTTCAGAATTAGATCTTTTTATCTTTGGAGGTTTTCTGCGGAAAAACATAGGATGAATTATTGGGTAGAATTTCAGATCTATTTTCTTGCAATATAATTATTGCAAAAAGGGTTATTATAGGAGTACTGATTACAGGTTTGTCTCCGTTACATTGCAGGACCCCTTGCTTTCAAATGGTTTGTTCCATAATGGACGCCGTTCACTAAAGGTAAATGTCGTTGCTCTAAACAATATATATTCGTAATGACTTGTTCAACCAGATGTTTAAATAACTATGTTCATTGCAAAATTGTTAAGGTTCATTCCCCACATTTGTGAATATGTGGGTCATTTATCGTTGTTACGCGGTTCAGGCAGAGGCGCGCGCGCTTGCGTGTGTGTGTGTGTGTGTGTGTGTGTGTGTGTGTGTGTGTGTGTGTGTGTGTGTGTGTGTGTGTGTGTGTGTGTGTGTGTGTGTGTGTGTGTGTGTGTGTGTGTGTGTGTGTGTGTGTGTGTGTGTGTGTGTGTGTGTGTGTGTGTGTGTGTGTGTGTGTGTGTGTGTGTGTGTGTGTGTGCGCGTGCGCGCTCTGCCACCTTCCCCTCACCCCTGCCTGTTCGATCAGATACACCTAGGTACCTGTGAAGAGGTGGCATGATGAGTGAGCTGAAGGACTGCCCCCCGCTGAAGTACTACGACTTCAAGCCCGTGGAGCACGTCAAGGTGTGCCCCCGCTACACCGCCGTGCTGGGCCGCTCGGAGGACGATGGCATCGGCATCGAGGAGCTGGACACACTCCAGCTGGAGCTGGAGACCCTGCTGTCGTCGGCCAACCGCCGCCTCAGAGCGCTGGAGGAACAGAGACAGGTAGGGGGACGTGTCTCTGGAGCCGCCACATCTCCGTCTCTAGGCAACAGATTTTGTCTAGCCCTTGATCACAGTTACATTCTCAGATGGCTTCACAGACTTCGTTTTACGACATCAATCTAACCCTATGCCTGCTAAAGGGCAATCCAAGGGAACCGTTTACATTTACACTTACATTGAGGGCATTTAGCAGACGCTTTTATCCAAAGTGACTTACAGTAAGTACATTTGTCAGAAGAAGGAGAAACAATATATCAACCCTGAGAGGGAACCTGTATGAGGGGGATCCTACCTCCAGGCGTTGTTTAGAGTGCAATAGGGGCCAAACAGGCAGACATGATGGTAGCACAAAGAGCCATCATGTCCAGATGATTCTGATGAGCCTTGACCTCTCCCTGCTCCCAGATCCTCACAGACTGGCAGGATAAGAAGGGGGACAAGCGCTTCCTGAAGATCGGCAAAGACCCCGACCCGTTGGCGTCGTCGCGCCACAAGCCCAAGAAGCAGAAGTTGGAGGGTAAGGGCGGCCACGCACCGGGCCCCGGACCCGGGAGGCCCAAGCTGAAGAACCTGCAGGCCAAGGTCCAGGAGTACGAGTTCAATGAGGATCCTCAAGACATTCCCCGCACGCCAAAAAACGACTCTCCCAACAGGTCCGTCGCTGCACAACCACATCCCTGTTTCACAGATAGATGTTCATCCCAGAAAAGACAATAGGTTCAACGCAGAAATAAAGAGAAATGTAAAGGCAGAATGCCACACAATCTCATCAGAATCACGGGATTATTCAATAGCATTGTATGTATTGTAGTGTATTTATCTATATGTATTTCTTTGTGTATTGTTTAACAATGCCTTTGGTTGTCTTGATGTTTAGGTTTTGGGCCTTAGTTGAGCCCTACTGTGCTGACATCACCAATGAGGAGATCAGGCTGCTGGAAGAGCTCCTGAAACCCCCAGACGATGAGGCCGAATACTACAAAGTATGGCTGATAAATCTAACCGCCAGCTCTACCCCTCATCATTAGTTTTTGTTTGTTTTGTTTGTTGCTATGTTGCCCGTTTTCTCAACCCTGTTGATAAACTGCAGTGCACCACCACTTTATCTACTCTACAGATCTTCTCTACTACTCTATGGATTTGATTCTCGTAGGCCAGAAATAGTTTTTATTGTAATTCCATAGATTCCCACTTACCCTGCAGCGCAGTTTACTAGACTGCAGTCACAGATAGGTGACTCTGCAGCCGTGTTTAGACACAAAGGCTAAACATCTCATACCTATCAGCTAGCGGTCAGACATTTGAAGAGAATTATGAATTAGTATTTTGGTTGCATCACAAATCAGCCTTTAACTGAATATCTTAAATCTGATGTCAGACCATTTCAGATAATGGGGTTTCGCTTAATTTCTCCTCATATTTGTTTCTACCAAACATGTCTAATCGGTAATCTGTGCGTTATTGGTAAACACAAACTTGGCCTGTTGTAGTTAACCATAAAAAATGGTCTAAAGGTTCAAATTAGTATACTGGCACCTCTAGAAATACCCATATTAAAATCCCCTTGTGGAAGCCTCGCCCCCTGGCGCCACTTAGTTTTCTTCAGTAGAATGTCTCTCTAATTCAAACAGGAAACAAGGCATACCACCGCCCTTGCAGATCATTTCTTCCGGCCCTAGCCCTGTGCCGACCTGACCCAGCAGCAGGACTGCTGGATCCGAATTAAGTATTTTGGCGACGATGGTGACGTGGTGTGTCTGTCCCCCACCACAGATCCCCGTGTTGGGGAAGCACTACTCCCAGCGCTGGGCCCAGGAGGACCTGCTGGAGGAGCAGAGGGAGGGGGCGCGGGCCAATGACAAGAAGAAGAGCATGACGGGAGGCCCCCTGTCTGAGCTGGATGCTAAAGGTAAGCCTGGAGCCCAATAGACACCATGCACCATGCTTGAAACTCACTGAGTGAGTTGGTTGATAACATTGAGAGTTGAATGCTACACTTTTATGTAATTTAAGGTATTGCAGTGTTTTGTTTAGATTTTTTGACCAGTAGGTTTAAGAGTGGCTATCTCCGAGATTTGCATTCCGTTGTCACCAAAGGCGACATCTTTGGTGATAAGCAGCCATCTGTACCTAGAGATAAACAGCGTTGCCTCTGACCAAATGCAAGGGGTTTCATCAGTGGGCAATAGGCTCAATCATTCTCAATCTCATACAGTGTTAAATAGTGACTACACAGATATTTATTTACAGTAAAAATGTTGAGATTACCACTTTCAATTATTCAAATAGTTAGACTGCTGACAAGACTGACTTCTGTTGCTCGGAGCCAAGCCCCCTAAACACAAGCACACTTTCTTTCTGAGGTGATCTCGTTCATGCGCAAGTTATCGATTTTTTTTTTTTGGTGGTTTCTTCTTTTATTAACCATAGACTTTGCATTAAGTTATCTTGGCATCTTCCTTTTTGTTTCAAGGCGTGATCACGTCCTCTGATTGTCCTCTGAAGATGGACCTGTGAAAGCCTTTGAGACTGAACAGTGATAGCGCTGACCTTCTCCTCCTTTCTAGACGTGGACTCCCTTATGAAGAAGTCTGAGAGCCAGCATGAGTCACCAGAGGACGGCTGTCCCTTCGGGCCCCTGACACAACGCCTGCTACAGGCCCTCGTAGAGGTGAGACACGCCACTCTCTCACTGCCCTATTCTCTGACCTTACCTTGAAGGGTTTGGTCTCATGAAATACCTTCAATGTATTAAGCGCTACTAAACAGTATTGAACACATCTTTTTGGGGAGCTAGAACCCCATCATCATCCTTATCATACGTTTTCCCTCCAAAAGTATTTTTTAAAGGTACATTATGCAAAACGATGAAGAGTAAACTTTATAGTGGCGATCTCAAAGCGATCATTTTACCAAAGATACAAACAGTGCCACTACGTCACCAAGTTGATAGCATTCATAATACTTTAAATGCAAGGGATTTTTATCAGTGGGCCAATGGATTATGTTCCATGGCTCCAGACTAACTTTTTTCACTAGCAGCACTGTGGCTCCTAACTGAAAATGTTAGGGTTGCAACCAGAAAATGTAGCGGCACACAGCGTGCCACACATGCCATCCAAATATTAACATTTCAACAAATTTTCACTGTATTACTAATAAATATCTTGATAATAGATGCAGAAATTAAAATGTGCCGTTTGCTCCCGCTACTCGTGCCGCTTGACAGTACGCTGCGCCTCTTCTCTGCCTGTTCGCCTCTCCATTGAGGCCCCGTCAACACAATCACTTCCAAATAGTTCCCGCTACGACCAGAACCATTCATAATTATAGCGCTTATAGCTTACCTCCCCACAGTACTTACTCGTGGCATCTGGCTAGCTTATAGCTTAGCCAGATGCCAGTTTAGATGTCTACGAAACAGGCTGATATTGAGATAAAAATATTACAGAAAAGGAAAAACCTATTTAAAACCCCATTTTAATGATCTCATGGTTAATGTATTTCCATTCATACTAGCATTTTGATATTATTGTTTTTAATTTAAAAGGTCCCACTAGATAGTGCAGCATACCATAGTTTGAGAACCACTGACAAACAATCATTCAAAACAGTAAAAAGCTTAATGAATCGATCTTGTGCTATTGCAACTTCCCATGAAGTGTCTTGTGCAGTCTATAAAGTGCCTTTGAATAAGGTGCATTTAATACAGGTTTACTCTGCAAGGTGCATGGGCATTGAGGTGCCTAATAGTGGCAGGGTACCTGCTGTTACAAAAGTGGGATGTTTTCAGCTCTGAACTGTCTTTCCAGGGGGCAGTAGTTGGAAGGGGGACCTCTTTCATTCATTATATGAGGGTTAGAATGAGTGAAATTACACATGAAATGTATAATATGACAGCTCAGAACAAGCTCCACACAAGTGTCCTTGAATCTGAACCCTCTCTCACACTGCCCAGGCAGAGCTCGACCGTCCCACAGACACCTCGCCGCCTATGTCCGTCGGTTATGAGTGGAAAGAGTGAAATAAAAGTACATTTTAATTAATGATAATACCATTACCTGTGTTCGAAGCAGACCGGAACATTCACAAACAGTTTTGCGGGGACTGGCAAAAACAAATTAATTGACTTATGTTCTCTTAATGATGTTTTTTTTTCATTAACAGAGATAAAATAGCAAAGCTATTGCTATTTTGATCATATCATTAACAGCGATAAAATAGCATAACTCTGGCTATTTTGATCATATAAGACATATTATAAAATAAAACACTATTGAGTTCACTTCCTCTCTCGCCTGAAACATCTGGTAATACCACTCTGTACCACAAGAGGGTCACAAGCATCCAGTTAGCCCTTGGTCTTCATGAGACGAACAGGAGCGCAAAGCTTCTAAACTAACCACTTGTACAACGTTACTACTTGTACAACGTTGCTACTATTACAACGTTGCTAGTTGTACAACATTACTACTTGTACAACGTTATTGGTTTGTTGGTTCAGACTTGTTGGAATGCAACAGGAGGCCACAACCCAACTTTCCGGTTGTCTGCTTTCTCCTAAATCTTTACAGTTTGGACAACTCATTCAGCCAAATCGTACCTTTTTTAAAGAGTGAGAGTAAGGGCCAGTGTAGACAGTTACACCATCACTACATGGTGACTCTAATAAGACGTTGTGTCATTTGTACAGGAGAACATCATATCCCCCATGGAGGATTCTCCCATCCCGGACATGGCGGGGAAGGATGCCGCCGACGGCGCGGGCACCTCCCCACGCAGCCAGGGCAAGGCCTTCTGGTACGTACTGCAGAATCCAACACCCAAAGCACCGGAAGGGGATATACTTTACCAGATAATGATTGAGCACCTATATCAAAGATATTGCGAAAGTTTAGAGGAAATGGGCCTTTTTTATGGTTGATAATTAGTTTGTTTGTTAATTCAATGATGCTATACACTAACTCAGTTCTACATCTAAATGGTTTGTGTTTAATATGCGTCACCCAAGCATACATGGTTAGCGGGCGTCCCCGGAGCACGTCTCTTATGAGCTGCCTTCCCCAGTGTTCCCCACACGCGCTCCCTGGAGGCGCGGATCAAGGAGGAGCTGGTGGCCCAGGGGCTGCTGGACTCGGAGGAGCGTCCCGGGGCGGGGGGCGACTCCGAGGACGAGGTCCTGGCCGAGCTCCACAAGCGGCAGGCGGAGCTCAAGGCTCTGAGCACCCACAACAGAACCCGCAAGCAGGAGCTCCTGCGGTAAAGCCTCTTCATCACCTGTCCTCACCCGAGTCGGGCCTCCTTCCTCCCTTCTCCTCCAAGACTAACATCTTCGTTTTTCATTTGGTGGCTCCCTAATACATTTTATCCTTTTTTTTTTTCATGTACTATCCATCTGTATAAGGATGATAATGAAATAATATATTCCAGTTAAAGTACTATTGTACACTAATGTACAGTTAGTAATTAAATTGACGAGAGGCTCTATTTAAAGCTACAAAAAATACAAATAAATAAAAAATTAAACGCAACTCAAACGTCGCCCAGCTTGTCGTTTGCGTTTCAGGCGTCCACACGAAACCGCATAGATCCGGTTATATCTGAAACCACCCTGGGACATGGTTTCAGAAAAGTGCGGTTTCGGGCACCGAACGTTTGGACGGTCGGCCCAAAGGCACACTACTTATGCGGTTTCAACAAAAAATCAGCTCTATGTAAGGCCTGAGAATGAATTAGCAGGCGCGACAAACACCTCACGTGTAAAAAGTGCTATTTTTCCTTTTCTGGAGATCTGTCATCCAGAATAGCGCGTCCCATGTTTTTTTCCCCCTTGCTTTGTCTTGACAAGCACTAATAATGGGATACGAGTTCATTGGAACCTTTTACAGTGTACAAACCCCCATTTTAGCTGTATGTCTAAACTGGGACAAGTGGGTTGTGTTTTCAATGAAAAGAGCTCACAACAGCGCTGCATAAAATCATTTTCAGCAGCCAGTACATGAAACAGACCTGAACTGGAATCAGTGTGTGGTCGCTCTAACATGCAGCGTGCTCCGCGGTACTCCGTGGCTCATCTGGTGGCGAACCGCTTTAGGATGAAGCTCTGCTGTTTGTCGACTCCGACCAAGAGTGGATGAAATAGACACTGACTTCCTCCCCACAGTACTTACTCGTGATATTGTGTTTTCACTTTTTTATTAAGCTTTTTTTCCATTTAGACATGTTCAAACAACGACAGGTTAAACTAGAAGGTCAACTAATGTAGGGGCAGCCCTGTTTTGAAATGTTGGAAAGGAGCATGGTTATAGCACCACTATAATATTGTTAGGGGAAAGTCCTCCAAAGTCTTCAGTCCTTGGGAGGAATTTAGACTGTGGTTTTTCTATAGAACATAGATTATTATTATTGGCACCAATGCGTAAAAGATGACTTCAATAAACAAATTATGAATAATTTTTATTTATTAATAAATGGTCTTGAGCCCTGCTCCCCCTCTCCCCCTTATCCCTGTGGTAACACTCCTTAAGGCCCAATCCCATTTCTAACCCTTACCCCTCCCCCTTGTTTTGAAGGGGTAGGGGGAAGGGCAAGGGGTAAGGGGTAGAAACGGGATTGGGCCTAAGTCTCCTATGTGTCTAACCACTAGACTGCTGAGGGAGAATCCTCAACCCTCCTCCCTCATTCTTCCCCCCCTCCTTCCCTCCCTTCCTTCTTTCTTTTCTTAAATGTTCCCCTGAACTCCCTTGTACAAGCTGAAGACCGTTTTGCTGAGCGTGTTTGAACATCTTTTGGGCGGCAGGCTGGCGAGGGAGGAGATGCGGAAGCAGGAGCTGCGGCAGCGGGTCCGCGTGTCGGACAACGAGGTGATGGAGGCCTTCCGGCGCATCATGGCGGCCCGGCAGAAGAAGCGCTCGCCCACCAAGAAGGAGAAGGACCAGGCCTGGAAAGCCCTGAAGGAGAGGGACAGTATCCTCAAGCTGCTGGACGTTTGAGCAGGACTGGGCGGTGGCGAGGAAGTCCCTATACTGACTGTGGATCACGCAGTCGTGTGTGTGTGTGTGTTGTGGAAGGGTTGTTTGGTTCTGGAACGACATGTGTAACTGTACTAAGTTAATTGATAGTGTTACATGGCTTCCACCGAGGACGGTATCCGTTTAATATTTTCCTAGCATGTTTAGTGTACGTTGCTCGAGATGCATATAGTGAAGACATGACCATTTGTTGATTTGTTTTTGTTTCTTTCATTTTGGTATTTTTTTTCTTTCTTGTTTTTTACATTTGTAGCACCATTAAAAAAAACTGTTTTGAATAAATACTGAAAGACAGTTTCTCCATGTTGATTCTTTACTAATAATCACTACTACTTTTACTTATCAATTTTCTTAAATACTTTAAGGGCTTCTCAACCTTAGGGTCGTGACCCCATGTGGTATTGCCCGACATGTAGATTGGGTCAGTGGAAGATGTCTGACTTAAACTTGTAAGTGAAACTCCTCTTTCAGCTTGAATTGAACACTTTGAAAGGGTAAACAGTGAGTTTCAGCCGGGATCTGTAGGAAGGAGGGATGGGGGGAGGGTTTTCCCCATGCTTATGACCCACCCCGACTCTGTGATACTTTAATGAGCCTTCTAATGAGTTATGTTTGGGACAAGGCTCTGAGAAGCATCACCCTCTAACGGGGGGTCAACATCAACCCAAGATGATGCTCCACATTAAACCACTTGGCGTCAGTGGAGCTTCTCGGTCTGGTGCATATTCGCCTTTTCGGAGGAACTTCAACATAATTACCCATTTATACGGAGCCCGGGTGTTGACATGGGAGTTATCTTTTTTTATTACACGGCTCTTCTCAATGCCGTGGAATGTTTTTTAATTTATTTATTTATTTATTTTTATTTATTTTTTAATTTATTTTTTTAATTTAATTAAGTAGCCGTGTATTAAGCGGGATAATGTATAGAACGTAAAATCTACGTTCTATACATTAGAACGTTATAACGTTCGAAGCAAGACCCCTCCGCTTCGCGTCGGTGTGCTGTTCGCACTGTCAGGGCTTATTTTCCCGATAATGACCGTCGTTCTATACATAATCCCTTACTTATCACACAGCTTTTCTTAATACGGTGGAATGCTCCATACGCTTGCATGGGCCTTACCAACTTCCGGTGGTCAATTATTTTTGATAATTGACTGTTGCTAAGCATATAATGACCGCTGTCGAGGAAAGTAGATTTTTGTCTCGATTGTCTCAAAAAGGCAGTGTTTCAATTCACGACATTGATTCAAGTCTTTCGTATCAGTCCGCAGGCAGTCCGGTAACTTGTCAACCCCATCGTTTTCGGTTGCTAAGCCACGTCAACCTCTTTGGCGGAACATAAATTGTAAAAAGACACGTGTGAAGTTATTTTTCGTTTTGGCAAGTAGCCGTGTATTAAGCGGGATAATGCATAGACGAAGTCTCAAGAACGATCTGTTTTTCCGGTTAATGCCATAGCCTACAAACGTTTCCTGAACACTCTTATTTTGGAAGTAGGGAAGATTTACGTAGACACGTAAAGAGCTTCCGAACCTCCGAGTTGTTTTCAATGCGGCATTATTACCACGACACATGATCGGCACGTCATATTTCACCTTCAACGCAGCTTCTCTTAGGATTTTCGAGGTATCTCAAAAACTAAAAAAAACAGCAGAATTGTTTCCGTCCATGACTCTGTCTTACCAATGGAATAGCACAGGGCAGGGGCCGTGTTTAAGCACACACGCACTTTAGCAGAGCGCACGTGTGAGTGAAAAAATTATACAAAAAACTATAAAATAGGCCTACTCTAATGTCACCTCCCAGGCTCCCTACACTTTGGTTGATTATAAAGGTTTGTAAAAATGTGTGTCTTTGTATCAACACACCCCCACACACACACACACACACAAACTCACCCACACGAAAGGTTGCGAATGGGCACCTAACAGAATAACATTGACAGAACATGTGAACATACAGTGCCTTGAGGTTGTATGACCACAAACTTAAATGTTTTTTAATGAGATTTTATGTGATGACCAACCAAAGTAGCACATAATTGTAAAGTTTTCAAAATTGTCAGCAAATAAAAAAATCGAAAAAACTGTGCATTTGTATTCTGTAGCCGCGTTTACATGGACACATCTATGCCACATAGATTTCTATGCGGCATAGAAAATGGTCATATATAGGCCTACGCCTCATTCGGAATACGATTATCTGTTCGGCATAGATTCTATGCCGAATAGAAGAGGTGGTGTAGTCCGTTTTAAATCGCCATGTATACACTTAATTATTCCGCATAGATTGGGGTTTAAGTTAGTGCAGCCGCAGTAGTTCGCAATTGGTCCACTGAGCTCCGTCGGTACTTTTAAGCACACCGAACTTCACCGCTGTCAAGGAAAGTGGATTTATTGCCTGATTCACGTCTTTGTTATCACTCCGTAAAAGTAGTCCGGTAAGCGTGGCCGGTTGCTAAGCGACGGGACACATGGGACATGGGTGTTTATTAATGACGTGTTCGCGTATCGTAGTGTCCGCGCTCGTCCGAGATAACTGTAAATGAGTAGGCTACTACTAGTACTTTTGCAGGCTGAACGTTAAAATACTTCTTAACTTAGAGAGATGGCAGCTGCAGTAGTTCGCAATTGGACCTTCGAGGATTCCTGGTCACTAAATTCCCGTAAGACCACTCTCTACCAGTCTTGGCTGCGGACTCGCATCCAAATTCCTCTTGTTTGCGGCGGAGCTTAGGGTAAATATAAAGATCTGACGAGAAATTGACGTTGCTGCGCTGTCGTCCTCCTTCTTAATTGAAGGAGCAGGGAGAGAAAAGCTCTCTCCTGCTGTGCTTTCATTAAAATCAAATTTAAAATCCCCGATAGTGATAAGACATCCATTATGTCGCCGCCGGTCCAGAGATGTGTCAGGTGTGCGCGAGAGACAGAACGGACACTTTTGTTACTGCCATGTATACAGTACATTCGGAACACATTTTAGGAACACATTTTAGGAACAGATCTATGCCGCAGAAATCTATGCAGATCAGATGTGCCATGTAAACGCGGCTAGTGTGTCAATACTTTGTAGAGCCAACCTTCCGCTGCAATTACAGCTACAAATCTTTTGGGGTATGTTTACCAGCTTTGCACATCTAGACACATCTAGACACTTGATCTATCCATCTTCCCATCAACTCTGACCAGCTTCCCTGCCCCTGCTGAAGAAAATAATCACCATAGCATGATGGTGCCACCACCATATTTCAAAGTGGGGATCGTGTTTTCAGGGTGATGAGCAGTGTTAGTTTTCCGACACACTTAGGCCTAGCGCTTTGCATTTCAGCCAAAAAATTCAACTTTAGTCACATCTGACCAAAGAATCGTGCACAATTTAGTTGTCCTGTGGACAGATTGTCCCACCTGAGCTGTGGATTTCTGCAGCTCCCCCAGAGTGACCGCGTGGGCCTCTTGGATGCTTCTCTGATCAGTGCTCTACTCGCTCGCTCGGTCAGTTTTGGATGGACGGCCATGTCTTGGATGATGGATTGAACGATGCTCCTTAAGATGGGATATTATATTTGGATATTTACCCTGCTTTAAACTTCTCCACAACTACATCCCTGACCTGTTCCAAAGTGTTCTCTTAAAAAACCACTGAGGCCTTCACAGAACAGGTGTATTTATAGTACTGAGAGTCAGGTGGACTCTATTTACTAATTAAAAAAGGCTAAATTAGGTGACTTCTGAAGATAGTTGATTGCACTGGATTGTATTAAGGGATATCAGAGTACAGGGGGCTGAATACACCATGTACACCACACTTTTCAGATTTATATTCGCTTACAATTTTGAAAACCGTATATAATTTTCGTACCACTTCACAATTATGTGCTACTTTGTGTTGGTCTTATGGTCTATCACATAAAATCTCAACAAAATACGTTAATTACATAACATGGGTGGTTCTGTATACCTCATTACTGACATGTATGCTATTATATTACAGTAGCATAGCACGACATACAATTCTACAATGGTAACATGCTTCTGATTGTCGTGTTGTTATGGTGAGGAAGCATCCCACTGGGGCCCGTATCTCCATAGAAACAGCAGTGAAAGTATAAGCAGGCCCGCCGCTCCCTATAAGCAGAGTACGCAGAGTGCGTAGGGCACAAAGTACCTGGGGGGGGGGGGGGGGCACCAAAAATTAAGGTTTGTAAAAAAAAAATATATATATATATATATATATTGAATTACAAAAATATATAAATTAGTTATGAAGAGGCCCACCGTTGTTTTTTCTTTATTGTATAACCTATCACTCAATTACGGCAAATTAGATGCTTTTACCTAATATATAAAAAGAGCCTCCCCCCCGCCCCCCTGAAACGGCCAGCACCGGCCCTGAGTACCAGGCTTAACGGGCCCATTAAGATCAGCAGAGAATAGGTATAGCTCCATCAAATACATAACAAACAGATAAGCCACATAGTGTCATGCATTTGTTTAACCATTTGCAGACTTTTGAGAGCAAAGAAAGTAAATTATAAATGATCCTTGTGACTTGTGAATGACCCCCGTGCGATAGTAGAGAAATGGGCGGTGCGAAGAGGCTCGACCCCACGAGACCAGAGCCGTGTTGTCATGTTTTCAAGAGTAGCGTTGCGGTGCAGCTCTGAAGACGGTGTGCACAGCCTGGACAACAAGGTTTAGAGGCATTGGAGAATCAAGGAACCCGTTTCGTCTAGTCGTTTGTATTGTGGATTGCAGACATCTTCACTCACAATGAGTAAAGTACAAGGTGGAATGAAATGCGTGAAATATCTCTTATTCGTATTCAACTTCATATTCTGGGTAAGTCTCTCCAGAAACGACAATTATAATCTTGCATGGAAACACAATGTTGCGTTGATAAAATGAACCGTCTCTTTGTTCCTCAGTGGTAACCCTTTTGCTCGTACAAAGAAACCGTTTTGCCGATTTTGAAAAGACCAACTATCGATATTTTTGCCGTGTACATTTATTTATAAAGAATGTATACAACTAAACAACTGTAGTGGTTTACTCAATTAGGATATGTCTGCCTCAGTCATCATTAAATGTGCTTTAAATTCAGATGAAAATGCTCAAGGTGTCGACTCCTTTTATTATTTTGAACACTGTGATCTACTAACGTAGCGTAGCCTACTAACAGCGTAGGCCTACTAACGTAACGTTGTTTGTCTTCAAATTCTCATCAAAGCTAATGAAAGTCTTCCTGTGCCATTGTCCGACGTGGTCCCCTCTCGTCATTTGTCCTGTAACATCAACCTGCCTAATGGACTACAGTTGGAAATTAGCCCCTGGGCTACAATCTGGCACATTTATCTGTACTGCTGTACATGTTTATTAATGTGCATTGTCCTGAAACAAATAAATAAATCTCAATGGGACGGGTCCCATCTTATCTCATTGGGACCGGGTCCCATCCCATCTCAATCGGACCGGTCCCGTCCCATCTCAATGGGACCTGTCAGATCCCATCTCAATTATGTAGCCTACATGAAATGCACCACACATGTGGCGTTATACTATGTATCTAATGGGCGTAACCCTCGTGGCATGTAGCCTAGATAGAAGCTTAACCTTTTCTCGGACGCTGACAGCAGCCACACAGATGGAGGTGCACATAAATCACTAAAATGCTCCTATGCTTTACCCTATCTCGGACAAGGAAATCAAGCTCTTCATAGACGGTGAAATAGTGTAGCGAATGGCAGTTTGCGGATGAGGGAGATTATGATTCTTATTCTTCTTCTTCTTATTATTATTCTGATTCTTACTTATTATGATTATTTCTCTTTTTATATGTCATTGTCTATCTTGTCTATTTTTAGTGTTGTCTCATATATTTGTGTTTGTGCCTGTGCACTTTTTATATGTTCACCGCGGGATAGGGGGAAACGTTTTCTCGATTCCCTCACATGTCTTGTACATGTGAAGTGTTGACAATAAAACTGACTTTGACTTTGATAGGGTGTTTGTTCCTCAATATATCCATATATTGGAAACGTTAGTTTTTGAGGTAGTTTCCCTGTGCGATAACTAAGAGTAGGTCTCACTCTCTTTCGAATAAAGTTGATATCCAAAACGAAACAACTGCTAAACATATTTTTATTAAAAGCAGCGAGTAAACATCAGCCTGTAGAGCATTGAGGTGAATCAATACGTTGAACCGATGGCGATAATTATAGGTCCATGCTTGTGGTTTACCATCATGAATGGGATAAGAGCACTGTGTGTTAGAACCGTAGAAGGCTGATATCTCCACTATGTCCCACAACTTGTACAGTGTTCACGGTGACTATGTACACAATAGTTCTAGACAATTAACCTATTTGAATGTTTGCCTACACTAGAATCCTCTCTCTCTATTTTAACAGTTCCACATCCTCCCCACAATGTAGATGTCAATGATCAAATCAGGTAATAATTAACCAAGACACAGAGTTGCTTGTGTTCTCATCATGCAGAAGAATGCAGTTGCAATTTTCAACCTCCCCTAGTGGCCACCCCAATTTAACACACCGGGCTTTAATATGTGACGTTGCCTAAAATATTGAAAGTATTAAAAGTTAGGGTAAGTATAAGTATGTAAGTTATTTTTTCATTGTTCAGTGTTTAATCATCTATATAATTCCAGACATTGCATTCTCTGTCAAGCAGACAAGAAAGCCACGGTATTGTTTAGAAAAGTGATACATCACAAGTCTTTCGCTGTTTGGCTTGGTAACCAGGCCTTGTGGCTTGGTTAGCAGGCTTTGTGGCTTGGTTTGCAGGCTTTGTGGCTTGGTTACCAGGCCTTGTGGCTGGTAACCAGGCCTTGTGGCTTGGTTACCAGGCCTTGTGGCTTGGTTACAGCAGCCTACACTCATTTTTGGACAGTGAGGGCGGTCCGAGGCCTCACAGGGCATCATTTGAAGCCATAAACGGATACCGAGATTTGCCTCATTGAACTGCAAAGAGGAACCAAGTTGTATTAATATAACATTGTAAGCCAAACAGCATTGTTACGATTACATAATGAGTAGTTTTCACTACTGGTCCCTTCGAGTAATTATTCATACAAAATGGAGACATTTTAAACAAAAGTGAATCTAAAAAGAACAGTGCTTCCAAAATGATCTGCCTTCGTTGAATGTGGTTCTGACAGCATCACACAGTCACCACGGCGCTTATTCATTTGATGTGACCCCTCACAGCAGAATACCAAGAATATGTGACACATCTCCGTCTGTTTAAAATAGGTGGGGAAAACGGGAAGCCACATAATCATCATTATTTTCTAATAATGTTTGTCAATATAACACATTTTCAGTGATTTCCCCCTAAATCTTTAAACCAATTGTCCTCCAAACCTGTGCTCTGATGCTGTCTGCTGTCCCCAGCTGTCCGGCTCCATGGTCCTGGCCGTGGGGGTGTGGCTGAGGTGTGACTCGGACACCGACCTGCTTCTAGCCGGTGCTGGAGCCCCAGACAGCTTCTTCATAGGTACCCCCACCCACCAACACATACCCACCTCACCTTCACATAGGTACCCCCACCCACCAACACATACCCACCTCACCTTCACATAGGTACCCCCACCAGCAACACATACCCACCTCACCTTCACATAGGTACCCCCACCAGCAACACATACCCACCTCACCTTCACATAGGTACCCCCACCCACCAACACATACCCACCTCACCTTCACATAGGTACCCCCACCCACCAACACATACCCACCTCACCTTCACATAGGTACCCCCACCAGCAACACATACCCACCTCACCTTCACATAGGTACCCCCACCAGCAACACATACCCAACTCACCTTCACATAGGTACCCCCACCCACCAACACATACCCACCTCACCTTCACATAGGTACCCCCACCAGCAACACATACCCACCTCACCTTCACATAGGTACCCCCACCAGCAACACATACCCACCTCACCTTCACATAGGTACCCCCACCAGCAACACATACCCACCTCACCTTCACATAGGTACCCCCACCAGCAACACATACCCACCTCACCTTCACATAGGTAAATATTGTTTTGTATTTCATTTATATTATACTTTTATAATATAATTAGGATATATAATATAATATTTATTATATATTATGTTGTGTTGTGTGTATTATGTGTCACTGTATTCAACCTAGCAATCAGAAAAGTATATAAACCATGTTATACATACATAGTTATATACTATATATATATATATATATATATATATATATATATATATATATATATATATATATATATATACATAGTCTTACACAACATAACGTGAATGATTATTTTCTAACCTATCCTGGTCCCATGCATCATATATATATATATATATATATATGATCTTTATATGATCTATATATATGTATGATTAAAGCTTACACAACATAATTGATTATTTTCTAACTATATATACTGTATATTTATATATATATAGTTAGAAAATAATCAATTATGTTGTGTAAGCTTTGATCATCGTTTAGTGTAGTCTGAAAACAGAGAAGAGTATTCCTCTCATAGTCCTGGAGTACTGTTATAAACCTTAATCTTAAACATGGTGCTGCTGTTTTGGGTGAAGTCACGTTATTCCAGTTTCAACAACACTATTAAATCAAAGTGAATACAATGAAACCTACTGGGTGAGAAATGCATTCCTTATGAATTCTACATTAGGCACAATGTACACTACAAACCAGCGCCCCAAGACAAGCTCCTTTTTAAATCTCACAAGATGTTGTATTCCAGTCGCCTGTGAGGCATTCTGTTGTGAGCGCCTCACACAATAGGCCCTCTATAGTCCCGGGGGTCCGTAGGACGACGACACTAGAATGAAGCCTATTCTTGTTGTGTATCCCTTTTGCAGCGTGACCTAACATGGTGACTTCATTTGAACAGCTTCCTCATCGTTCTTTCACAGATCCCAGCCCCCCCTACCACCCTCGGGCGTAGTATTATTAGTAGGCGTAGGAGCACGTATGGTTATGTCAGTCCTCCATCCTACACTCTTCCCTGGGTCATGTGTTGTGATACTAGGAATGTGAATAACTCAATGCTATCATGGTTGGATAATCAGTGGGAGGTATGAACAAATAATCAAATATTCGATGTGTGCCCACATTCACAAAGGAAGCGACGGATCATCGTCAATCATTCACTTAATATCTTAAATGCACCCCCTCCATGTAGAATAAAAAGGATTGCAGATTTGATTGAGTTGACCTCTATGAGGTCACTGGCCCTTTAAGGGGAATTGAGTTGACCTGTATGAGGTCACTTGCCCTTTAAGGGGAATTGAGTTGACCTGTATAAGGTCACTTGCCGTTTAAGGGGAATTGAGTTGACCTGTAGGTTGTCACTTGCCCTTTAAGGGGAATTGAGTTGACCTGTATGTGGCCACTGGCCATTTAAGGGGAATTGAGTTGACCTGAATTAGGTCACTGGCCCTTTAAGAGAAATTTAGTTAACCTGTATGCAGTCACTGGTAATTTAAAGGGAATTAATTTGACCTGTATTAGTTCACAGGCCCTTTAACAGGAATTTAGTTTACCTGTATTTGGTCATTGGTCCTTTAAGAGGAATTTAGTTTACCTGTATTAGGTCACTGGCCCTTTAAGAGGAATTTAGTTTCCGTCTCTGATTAGAACTGTCAATATATGGTGGGTTGTTTACCTTGGAGCTAAGAAACTTTCTGCAGTTTCGGGGAAGTTGGGTGTAAATGACAGATGATGTGTTGATGTAGGTTTGGGCTTTTTCGCTACTGCTACTTATCCTGATGACCGTTAAAGGCACCCAGTGCAACTTTCGAGGCTTAAAAATAAACATTCAATTTCTAGTCTTTTTTACACGTAGTAAGTTTCAATAACTCCATACCATTACATACCGACATTTAAGCAGCAAAGATGAGACGTCGTTGTGTGGTGAGAACTGATACAAAATCGATAACAACAACAATGCCGCCATTTTCTTTATTTTTTGTAACCTACAATAAATAAAGCAGGCTTCCAGTCAATGGAAAAATGGCTTCTCCCCACCGGCGATTGTTGTTGTTTACGATTTTCTATCAGTTCTCACCACACAACGACGTCTCATCTTTGCTCCTTGAATGTCGATATGTAATGGTATGGAGTTATTGAAACTTACTACGTGTAAAAAAGACTAGAAATTGAATGTTTATTTTTCATTGAATGTTTACATAAAGTTGCACTGGGTGCCTTTAATGTAAATCCGTACTGATCATTCTTTCTCCGCTAGTCAGATCGTTAGACATGTTCGCTAACGAGCTAGGCTGGCTATATCCCATGGTTCTCTGTAGCATTAGAACACTGAACTAAATCATCTTATATTGTACATGATTCATGACTTTTGAGATTGTATTGCCCAGTGTTATGAGCCAACTGGTTTCCGAGCATGTGCGCGATCGTGCTTTCCCGGATCATCCAGATGAAGCACGTCTGAGCAGTTGTCTCAATTCCACAAACTGCATTTAGTATAGTCTAAATGTCCCTGTTGTAAATAGGCATGTCTTGCAGAGTACCACATTAAAGTATTGTACAACCCTAGTGTTGATCTAAATGAATGTGGAAATGAACTGCGCCACATGCTGATGCTACTCCTCCAAAAACGCCAAAGATCACTTATGTTAACTTTAAGAAACTTTAATGTTAACTTTAAGAATTTCCTTTGTAGAACAATGTCCTTAGAATACTTTCCTCAACCGGGCGGCAATGATATTGGACTGATCTCATCCAGCCCATGACATTGTTTTTGTTCATGATTGATGTTTTAGAGGTTTTTAACGTGGAAGCATACTCCATGAATAAGAATTGTCTACAAGTTAAAGCCCAGATCGAGGACTGAGTGTTTTAGCCTGTAATTCAGTAACGTTAACGCTGGTCCAAGCCTGATGTTCTGACAACATCTGGCCATTTGGCCTATATCTAAGACTTGCATGGACTATATACCATGTACGTTATTGACATTAGGGTTTTAAATGAATCAGACTAGCAGTTATTGGACTATATGAGGTTTGCAATGCATAAAGGTAACCAGTTGCCTTAAACCAGCCTACGCCAAGATGTTAGGATTAATTATTCATGATGGTTGATCAGTGTACCACGGTTGCGTACGGAATCCACTGAGGCCTAACAATCAGTGCTTTCCCATGTACAGCTTAATCTGATTAAAGCCATAGTTAGACTATGCTCCTCAATTGGACAACTGTAATTGCCGATTATACATGGCGGTGAGAAAATCGATTCATTGGACGAAGAATTTCATACCCACAGACTTCTCGTCGTATGCAGAGTCCGCATACGGCAACATTTCCTTTCACCTCAAAATGTCGCGGTTCAATCTGGACTTCAGAGAGTCAAAGTCAAAGTTCCTTTCACCCAATTCCTTCTCCACCATGGCCGAGAGATAACCCCCACTACGAGTCTTTACTTGTTGTTTAAGTACCAGAGACTGGGAGAACCCGACTCAGTCTTTAAGATTCATGATATCAGAGAATATCCCTGTCAATTCGGCTGCTACGTCGGAATATGGTCGGAATGAAGCGGCCACTGTTTCTTGACAGGCTGGGTACTTTATTCCTAGTTCCACTAACTTTACAAACTAGCCGTCATCGCGCTCACACATGTGCTCGCTGTAGCTATCTTGCTGCTTGCCTCGTTTAACTGAAGAACGGATGCGAGCGTCTTGGCGCACTTGTGCAGAAATAGTTTCAGAAACAACCGCGCAAGGAGATTGTCAAAATAAAAGCGTATAATACAGCGATATGCATCGATGTTTGGGCGTTGCATCGATGCAGTTGGATCGTCAATCGATGCATCAATCTACATCGATGGATCGTTAAGCCCCTATCTAGCAGCGAGGCCAGTGGGAGTGATGTTTCACATGTGTTACCTCATAGTGTGTGTGTGTGTATACGCTCTAGCAGCGAGGCCAGTGGGAGTGATGTGTAGCCAGCGGGGCTGGGAGCAGCCCTCCCTACGGGTCATTCCTGTTTCCATTCTGTCACCTCTGTGCCCACATGATTCAAGCCGTAAACAGAGCTCCCTGTCGACTCGTGTGTGTGTGTGTGTGTGTGTGTGTGTGTGTGTGTGTGTGTGTGTGTGTGTGTGTGTGTGTGTGTGTGTGTGTGTGTGTGTGTGTGTGTGTGTGTGTGTGTGTGTGTGTGTGTGTGTGTCCAACTTAAAATAATGATAAAATGTAAACAATTTCCAGAAGATGAAGTGCTCCACAAGAAGAGGCATCTACCTCCACAAGTGAAGTAATGGAAAACTGATATGTAAAGACCTATCTTTACATATCAGTTTTAAAGTAAATGCATATCTTTCAGAGATGGCTTCTGAACCTAATATTTATTGATAGAGAATTATTTTATATCAAACAACTTTCAGTTCTGTTTTGACGTTTGCCATTGAGGAATATGAGGTGCATTGTCTTTCTTTCCTTGAAGCTGTGGTCCATGTAGCAGGAAAACAAGCGTACACGTTTCCCAGTGTGTATTAATTACATTCCCACTGCAGTTCCTGCCCATGTCAGTGATTAGGCTCCCTACTGCTCTCCTGAGAGCCGCCCGGTGTACAGTTGCAGCGTGAGCACTTTGGTAGTGAGGGCTGGGAGCCAAGGGGGGTGTTTACTTAGAAAGCTTATCAGGACTAGCATCAGGCTGCACAGTATCTTATCTCACAAAAGTGAGCTAAAATAAGGTAACGGTTTTCCCAACCATCCAGAGTTTGTGTATTGTAATCCAGAATACAAAAACAATAGTTTTGACCAAGAATTGCATGTTGCTGCCCTCTTCAGGTTGGTTCTTAATGACCCCACTGCTTCAGTTCTCCAAATGTAGTATTCAGTTGTATTCCCATAGAGCTAAACATTGTATCACTCTCATTTATGGAAACTTGTGCTTTGAAGTTATCATTGGTTTAACACTTTGTCAACAAGTTAGAGCATTAAAAAACTGCTAAAATGATGAAATTGCAACATATATGTGCTGTATCATACAGATAGCATTGGTTTGAAGACATAGAAAACCATGGCAATGCAATTGTGAAATATGTTTGTTAATCCGTGTAGTAAAAAAAAAAAAAGTATACATTGAATCATGCCCACTGTGTGCGTGTTTGTGTGTGTGTGTGTGTGTGTGTGTGTGTGTGTGTGTGTGTGTGTGTGTGTGTGTGTGTGTGTGTGTGTGTGTGTGTGTGTGTGTGTGTGTGTGTGTGTGTATGTTTGTGTGTGTGTCTGCGTGCGTTTGTGTGTGTGTGTGTGTGTGTGTGTAAGCTACTCATGTAATGTCAAGTTTATCCAAATTAAAAAAACAGCAGGCTTCAATAGATGGATCCTGATCTCTGTCTCTGGACTCTTGTCTCCACAGCGGTCTACATCTTGATTTGTGCAGGTGGCCTGATGATGGTGGTGGGCTTCTTTGGCTGTTTTGGCGCTGTGCGAGAATCTCAGTGTCTTCTGGCGTCGGTGGGTCCATATGTGTGTCACGGCCACTGTCGTATGGCACCCAACGCATTGGTGTTATAAGCAATATGTGTAGAATCTTCAAGCCTAGGTCAAAAGTCCAGTTTCATTTAATTTAGTGGCATCTGAAGGAACAGACTTGACAGAAATGGTATATAATATTCATATCTATGTTTTAATCAGTGTATAATTGCACAAGAAAAGAGTCATTGTGTTTTGGTGGCTTTAGAAGGAGCCCTTTATACCTCAACAGGGAGCAGAGCTGCACCGGCCTGTTTCTACACTATCCCAGAACGGGAAAATGGCTCTAGGGAGGACGTGGTTTTCATCATAATCGCAATCCTACTAGTAACTTCCTAGTTGACCTATAGTTTTAGAGACTAAAAATCTATCATGGAAACTCACCAGCACATGTAAGGTGATCACCTAATTTTAGAAGAACTAAAGCAGGCGTGATAAGCTGCCAGTGGATGCCTTTTAAACAAGTGTTTTTTATTCCACAGTTCTTTGCTTGTCTTTTGATCATCTTTGGGGCCGAGGTTGCTGCTGGGGTGTTTGGTTTCTTAAACCAGGAGCAGGTAGGCCTTAACAAAAAACAACAACACTATATGCAAAATTCATAACACACACCATGTCCTATGAATAGCTTATTGACTCTTATTTATTCCCTTCTATATTAGATTATTGAGGAAGTTCAAAAGTTCTACAGCACTTCAGTTGCCGAAGCCGCAGACCCCAACTACAATGGCACCACAGTAGCTTCTATCTACCACAGTGTTGTAAGTGGATTACCGTGCATCATCTCCATTTAATTCCCAAAATGTTCATGGCAGAAAGAGGATGTTGCTTCCATCTTTCCTGTAGCTGCATTGCTGTGGAGGGTCCAGCCCAGACCCAGCTCTGTGCCCAGAAACTGAAGAGAAAACCAAGGTAGGGTCTTCTTTGGAACTCTTAGTGGCAGGACAATTTCAAAAAGCCATTCAACAAAGCATAGCTAATGCTTCTCACAGTCTTTAACATGACCAAACCTGTTAAACCTGTAAACATGTATTTGTTAAACTAGCCTTAGTGCATAAGGAGTAATGTAGCACACGCACACTTTGGTTATAAGCATTATGTTATTAACCTGTGAAATTTGGGTCTGTTTAACAGAAATGGCAGTTTCTCCAGAAATGACGTCCAACTGTTAACTGTTTCATGTTCCCACAGGACTGTTTGACTGCAATAACAGACTTCTTCAATGAGAAGCTCTATATAGTCGGCTTTGTTGGGATTGGAGTTGCAGGAGTCATGGTGAGGTCTCTTCCACATGAGTCATGAACACACATGAGCTTAGACTATCGTCTGCTTGCTCTGAATGGACTCTTCTTTTCCCAGAGGACACTATTTCATGTCTATGCAGTGTTTTTAAACATGTCAATGTAACATACAATATCCCTCTGGTTTCTTGCAGGTGCTTGGCATGATCTTCAGTATGGTTCTGTGTTGTGCGATCAGGAACAGCCGGGAGATCATCTAGGACTACTCATTCGGCACTACTCACACTCCTACCAGCCGTTCCAACATGCATCTTAATGTACAGCTAATACTTAGCCTGTCCACTGATTGGAGACAGTGTTTCCCATCTTTTAAGCTTTGAAGGAATGAATTCATTACAATTGGAAGGACCTTCTTTGTTTGCAAAAAATCTATTAGCACTAAAATGAACAAGAAAGCAATTTTTTTTACACACTTGCCAAATATAAATGGCTATTTTGTTTGTTTATAGCCAGTTTAACAGAAATGCAATAGAGTATAACTGTAAATAACGATAACCGTCCTGGTTGAAGGCAACTCCAGTACATTACAATTATTTATTTGATCAATGTTAAGTGATATAAAACTTAAATGTCTATGAGTTAGATGAAGGCTTCAATGTTTTAAGGACTGTTTCATAAAATTCATGATGTGCCTAGAGTTACACTATCGTTAAACATTTACCCTCCCTATTCCAATTTAATCATGGATTAAAAGTAGCTGCTCATCTCCTAGTTTAATGAAGTATTTGCCTTAACAGAACAATGTGATCTTTATCAGCCCAGAGGGTGAGGAGATGCAAAACACTATAATAAAAACGCTAAAATCTTGTTCACGGTCCACAATAATAATCCCACGTTGCAATGTTTTCACATGCTCTTTTTAAGCAATATGTGAAGTGTCAGAGCCGTTTGTAGTGTGCTAAATATTTAGGCTGTTCATTGGTTAGTGTGCAAATGAGATGATTTAACACACACGTATTCTTAACTAAACTAAGAAATACATTTGGCGCTTAGGACAATTGCTTTTGTCCGCATGTAGATAGGAGTCATCTGCACAAGTCATAGGTTCAGACTCAGCCAGAGAGAGCTGTGCTTTATTTAAATAGCTAGCTAGAAATCCACATATGACACACGTAGAAAACATTTTGTTGGAACATAATACAGATTGTCTTATTGAAATATTAACTGACCATTTTAATAAAACAAACTAAAAAGATGAATGTATGAATGTTTGAGGCTTAGGCTACGGGCTATGGTCTCACCACCATTTTGAGTTTACATGGACAAACCCGTATTATGTGTGGAATTCTGCATCTCAAGTATTGGCAAAACAAACAGTACATGTAACACCTCAAGTAAAGACTAGACAGTTGGCTGGATGGTCCAATGGAAAAAAACACTCTAAAATGTATCAAAAATATATCAGTCAAAGCAAATAGTAGAGCCATTAAGTTTAAGTTATTCTTTAAAAAATAAATATAAATAACAGCCCTTCTGCTTTAACAAGTATTTCAGTCAGATATAAATAAGACTACACAGTACTGCTGTCAAGCATTTTTTTGACCAAAAAAAAAAAAAAGAATACGTTCACTTTTAGATCTTCTTTCCCTCACAGAGGGAAAACCAAGACGTACACAAGATGCATACAGAACACGGCATTCTGGAGTCGTACAAGCCTGGAACAAACCAAACTATACTGCCATTGGTCACTGGCTGGATCAGGGAAACATGTGAAGTGTATCAAAGTGCGTAACCCCGCATCGCCTCCAGGGTTCCTCTGGCACACTGATTCGGTGTATAGCTGCCCATCCGTGGTCAAACAGACTTCCTCTCATCTTGGGGGAAGGGGGGGGAATGCATAGTCAGCCTGCTTGACGGGGGACGCTTCAACGCATTCTCCTTATGTGGACATGAGGCTGAGAGGAGAGTTCTCTAGGATGTACTCTCCCACTCCCAGGAAGTACATGACCTGTGCAATACCGAAAAGAGGGGCGATGACCAGTGCCCGGCAGCCCGCGCCCTTCAGGAACGCCGACGGTCCTTCCTTCTGCAGGATCTTCCTGGAAAACACACAGGCGGGAAGGAGAAAGAAAGCTGGGATGAGTTGAGAATTTAGCTTAGTAAGCCCTCGACAAAAAGATACCACAGGAGGAGATTATCACTGATACTGGCGCCATCGTACCGTATACAGTCCACCACGCCCGTGTACGTCTCCTCACCGCCCGCTTTGCTCAAGGACTGCAGTCTTGTCTTCACGACTGGGGAGAAAAACAGACCGCAAAAAAAATTTACTCGGGAAGAGAAACCGCGAGGAGCCCCACAGACGGGGTGCGCCGTGCGTCTCCGTCCGCTCGTACTGTCCATGGAGAGGGGGCTCACCGTCGCAAGGGTTCACCGCGACGGCGGCCGTGGAGCCGGCCAGGGCGCCGGACAGGAAGGCCCAGTAGAAAGGGGGGGGCTGCTCTAAGCTGGGCTTCCCCAGGCGGTTCAGGTGGGCGAACAACGGGAAGTACACCACTGAGAACGGAACGTCTCTGGAAAGAGGATACAGGAAAATTATTATTTGGGATAGTCGGGTCAGAAAAATGTAGATATTTTACTTTTTGTTAATTCAATCAACAATACATATTTTGGCCGATCCTGCTTATCCAAAGGACCACTGCCAGTGTGCATTACGCTCATTTATAGTCCTAGAGAGGGGGTTGACTCAAAAAAGGCATACCTATGCAAACTAACAGTATTGTGGCTCACCTCATGATGGTGGCCCCCAGGCCCCGGTACAGGCCCTGGATGCCCTGGGTGTGGAGCAGCTCCCGGGCGATCTGCATGGCCGACGCGGGCCGCGGCGAGGCCGCCACATTGTAGGAGCGGGTCAGTATGGGGTTGGGGACGACCAGCTTCACCGAGCTCATGACGCCGGGGCTCCGCTGGGCAGCTGGAGGAACACAAGTTGAAAAGGTTAAGTAATGCATTCCATTTAACGGTGAAACGGGTTGAAAGGGGTACCGTTTAATGAAGTATGCCTATGTCAAAGGAGTAACAAAGAGGATACAGATCATGATGTAGAGTTGATCCCTATATAGTCACAACTGTAGGCCAACACGTATTATGTTTAGCTGTACGAGTGCGTCCATCATCTTGAGATGTTCAGTAAATACAAGCAGCCTGGAGATCGTATTTGCTACAACAGAGAGGAGCTCCCGTTGGGCCCCGGCAACGGGCAAGCTGCACGTAGAGCCGTACCTCGTCCGCTTTAGAGACGACCAAACAGGACATACCTATTCTTCCAGCGTCCTGCAGCTGGATCTTCAGCATCTCCATGGGGGTGGTGATGACCACCTGACACAGGCCCGCCCCGCAGCCGGCCAGCATCTCCCTGAGCACCGTCAGCCCCTTACTGTCCGGACACAACGGGGAGTGAGTCAGTGAACCATCTCCCTGAGCACCGTCAGCCCCTTACTGTCCGGACACAACGGGGCATGAGTCAGTGAACCATCTCCCTGAGCACCGTCAGCCCCTCACTGTCCGGACACAACGGGGAGTGAGTCAGTGAACCATCTCCCTGAGCACCGTCAGCCCCTTACTGTCCGGACACAACGGGGCATGAGTCAGTGAACCATCTCCCTGAGCACCGTCAGCCCCTCACTGTCCGGACACAACGGGGAGTGAGTCAGTGAACCATCTCCCTGAGCACCGTCAGCCCCTTACTGTCCGGACACAACGGGGCATGAGTCAGTGAACCATCTCCCTGAGCACCGTCAGCCCCTTACTGTCCGGACACAGCGGGGAATGAGTCAGTGAACCATCTCCCTGAGCACCGTCAGCACCTTACTGTCCGGACACAACGGGGAGTGAGTCAGTGAACCATCTCCCTGAGCACCGTCAGCCCCTCACTGTCCGGACACAACGGGGAATGAGTCAGTGAACCACGGCGAGAGCGGGGGCCAGGGAAGGCTCCGGGGTTGTCCTTTCTTACCCGTCTTTGCTGAGGTGATGGCGGAAGAAGTCGTTGGCAGCCAGCTTTATGGCCTTCTCAGGGGTGACCAGGGTGAGATTGACCGCAGCACCTGAGGAGAAAAACATTGGGAGTGAGCAACGACTTTGCGACCGTGTGACCACATGACAAGCAAAGAAACGCATTCATAACCAGGGTCGACTAACAGTAGGTTTAATTTACTCAACCAATAGAATCTGATTAACAGAATGAAATCCAGAAAGAGATGCTCAAGGATGGAGGATTGAAGAAGGGGGGAGGGGCCGAGAGGTGGATTAGGAACATGTTAGAACGGAGAGAAGGAAGGACGTAGCGTGACGTAAGAATAACTAGAGCAGAGAGAAAACTGACCCACTTGTTATTCAATATAGAACAATTATGTTTATGTGATGAATGATGGGTTAGGGGGTTAATAAGTGAAGGAGAACAATATTAGAATGGATTGGGTAAAGAGACAATGGCGTGGGAAAGGAGCCAGGTCCTTCATGCACTCAGACTGGGGGGGAAGGGGTTCATGGCCAACCGCTAAAGGCAAGATTCTTTCAGTCTGGTTGCCACGGAGGTTTTTAAAAACACCCCACCACCCTCCTCCAGTCTTTAAGGGCACAGCTATTGCTCACCAAACAGGCTAAACACAAAACAAAAGACAGAGGAAGGCCAAAAAAGAGTGGCCGGTTTTTACGAGATAGACATGGAAACAGAAGACATACCATCATAAGACATTCAAACAAAGACCTGTGCCTAGTTATGTTCATGAATAAGAGCAGTGTAGTAAGAACCATTAAAGGATTTGCCTCCAGCGTGGCTGCGCCATATCGGCTAGCCTTCAAAATCCCAGGGGTCTGCAATATGAAAAACACAGATGCAAACACACGGCATTCCTCATACAGTTGGGAGACCTCTCGCTAGAAGGTCCCTTCAATAGACAGTTCTTATTTAAAAAGGGATGGCCAACAGTTAGCTCGGCCAATGTCCCCATCCCTTTTAGAAACAAAACCAGGGCTATGCCCGTTGTCACTCGACGCCCGTTTAGGACAGTGCTTACTACTAAACTGAGAGCACAACACTTTCCTTACTTTATTTACATTTCACAGCAGTCTAACACATTGCTACCACTTGGTGTAAACCAAGTCCATTTCCAAGCAGTAGACAGAATGTTGAATCAGAATTAAACCAGAGTATGTTATATTAATGTCTGGGTACTTTTCAACTTTTTCTAAGGACAGCTTAAATCTCTGGAAGTGACTGAGCTACATTCTAAAGTGGGAACATGTCTTACCTCTGTACATGCCAAAGTACCCCTCCGACCTAACTGTCTTCACAAGGCAGTCAACCCTAAAGAGAGAAAAATAAATAATGTATACAAGACTCAACATAGAAAGTAAGTGCATAGGACATGTAAGGGAAAGCTATACAATAAGGGGATGTTCAACTAAGAAAACTGGATTCTGGGGCTTTAGTATGTAATGCACGCAAATAAGACTTGGTTAAGTTTGAGAAGAGAGAAGGCGAATGTGCTTTCTAACACCGTCATGTTTCTAAACACTTCAAGGATTACTTTCAAAGACCAACTGGGTGTAGCTCTCTATAGGAACACATAAGAGTACAGCAGCCCTACTGGGGCAGGAGGGCATGCTGGAGCCAAAATGGCGGCTGCTGGAATGGCGCAACATAAAACAACCCTGGCCCCCACATTCCACTGGGCTTAGAGATCCTCAGTAAGAGAGCTTAACAAAAGGTTGCTGCATTCAAACCAAGCCTACGAACAAAGAATGCAAATCAACTCATGCAAATACACCAAAGGTGGCTGCCAGGGTGGAATACATCGTTGTTTGATACAGGCCCCAACACGGGAATGAAAGCTAACGTTGGCATCATGTTGTGTTCAACATGATGAGACCTAGAGTATAGAGCGCTACACATCAGAGTCAAGTCAGGTACTTTTAAATTTGCAAACTATAATATCCTATGTCACAACAGCAACTGCCAATAGCCCTCCAGGTAATACCATTGTTTAAAATAGATGCAGCTGGCACGACCTGTTCTGCAAATACAAAGCTACGGTCCTGAGGGTCGACAGGGGGAACGTACATGCTTTTGTAGACCTGTTGACCTGGTCTCTGGTTTTGTAGCCTGGTTTTAGCCAGGTCAATAGGGAAGACACAAGTCACCCCAACGATGCCAGCAATTCCACCATTAATAAGCTTGGCTGGCAGGCTACAAGGGAAGAAAAGGTTTATATTAGTAAAATTCCCATATCGTACACGCACACACTAGTTCAATTTTAATAGCTGGTAGGAAATTAATTATTAAATATTTTAAAACATCATACCTGATTGGTTGCTGAGACATGTTGATTTTGTGATGATCAAAGAAAAAAATATATGTAATGTGCAGAGTCTTCTAGAGTCGATATGAGACCTGTAAAAGAGAATTGCAATTATCAGTTTAAGCAGGCAAACTTCTAGGTATTGCACTCACAAGACAGTAGTAGCTCAGATATATATCTGAATGGAGAGCTTATCGCGCAACGTCATAGGTCACATGACAAGCCTTCAGCTGCTCGAGGTGCCTCTAAAAGGGGGCGTGTCTAGCTCTCACAGCACACAGGAATGCCCTTTTTGTCGTTTCCGGTAAACTGATCTTCGTTATAAAAGCAGAGCAACACAAAGCTTTGTAAAACATTGTAAAAGGAAAACCTTTCTGCCATGTAATAGCCCTTACTGTTGAATATAATACGCGAACTATCAGATATGACGCATTGTAGTTCAACAAACCGTGTCAATTTTAGAAAAATGAATAAACATCTAATAGTAAAACCACAATAATTTGAACTTCAAAGTAAACTAATCGTTACATATTTTTGGCCCATTGTAACATGCTAGCTTCTCTATCGGACAGCAGGAAGAACGATACCACCATGGCGAGCGTATCACCATTAACATTTCTTACACATTGAAGTGGCAAAGATAAAGGATCACGGCAGTAAATCGTGAAATAGTTGTAATGCAGCTATTCATCAACTTAACAAAGTTTCTTACCGTGTATAATTTCTTATTGAATCAAACTGCAGCGTATCCTGTAACCGGCTGTAGTGGTATCTCCGGGGTTTTGGGTTCAAATATAAAGAGGGGGCCGGCTAGTGGAAAATTCCATTCCTTGGTAGGTGGGCGGTACTAAGGGTAGGGGGGCGGGACTAAACTGTTCAGTCGTTGGTAAGTGGGCGGGACTAAAAGTCATGGTGATGCCTCTGACACCAGCCATCCGAGTTGCAAGTGGGGAAATCCTGTCATAGAATAGCATGAATGTACATTTGTACATCTGCCCATCACACCTCTAGAATAAACCTGAAGGTCTGCTATTGGAGACAAGAAGCCGGCCTTGTCGTGATCGTTAGTCCAGTTATTTTCCATCATATATATATATGACGTATTAGGACAGTGTTTCAGTGTAGTCCAGTTATTTTCCATTATATTATCATGATATATATATATATATATATATATATATATATATATATATATATATATATAAACATATATGCACAATAGGACAGTGGTTTCCAAGGCAGCGTTCCCTGAACGGGATTACAGCAACCATAATCTGCTAGTGAAAAGAAAATTGCAAATAGCTGCCGTTAACAATATCCTTGTTATCCTCCATTTTTACATTTATTCATGATTGATTAATTCTTGTTAATAATACTTGCGCCATTTCAATAAAGTACATTTGTACATCTGCCCATCACACTTCTAGTGTAAACCTGAAGGTCTACTCTTTTTGGCAAGAAGCCAGCCTTTTCAATAATACTTTTTGACAACTAATGCAATTTCCTGTTGGGAGCTGGCTGGGTTTTAGCCATAAAGGATAGGAACTAGAATGATTATTTATCATACTGGGCACACTATATTTTTAACATTTAAATAAACACATACATTAACATATTTTCTCTACAAAGGCAATGGAACAGGCATGGTGGCCATTTCACCTTCTACCACTCTTCTGTTCCTTCTCCTATTTAAATAATGTGTTATGAAAGCAGAATGGAAGCCTAACCCTAAAGGAAACAGAGAGCAGGGATCTACTATATCGTCTTTCATGAATGTTAAATCAGATCTGATATGCTTCCTTTAATATTTATTAATCAATGTAATTTTCTGACACATTTGTGTTCCCTGCACACAAAGAAGTAAGCTCATAAATTAACTATATTTTATATTATTAATATTATTATATTGTATGTATTTTAGACACCTACATGTATGGCTCCCTTTGAATGGCTGCAAAGTTATGGTTATACTCTCACAACAGTGTTATTATAGATTTGGACGTTCCAAAGTGAGTCATGCAGGCTGAAATAGCGGTGGGATGTCATGTGAGGATAAGGCCATGTGACTATGTGTTTATTTAGTTAACAGTGCATACTGTACAGTCTGCTGCCGTCCAGAACACAATGTGATAATGAACAGCAACAAACAGATGAATCACTATTTACAGACATAAGCTTTCATTCAGCGGCTTCCATGGGACACAGGTTTAAGACTAGATTGTATGTTCATCACGAGGGAGTCTGACACACACACACACACACACACACACACACACACACACACACACACACACACACACACACACACACACACACACACACACACACACACACACACACACACACACACACACGTACACGTACGTATTGGGACGCCTTTGTGTATAATTTTGTCGCCCAAATTAATAATATTAAAACATAGATTTGTATGCGTGATATTTGAAATATCTTTATTTGGAAATAAACAAAAAGTAACAAAACGTTTGTATGCAGTGTATATTCAGATGTTGTTTTTTCATGGTATTATACTCCCTAGTGGAAAATTAGCCTAGGTTGATGCCAATATCCCTTTCTTTTCTCTCAGTATTAACAGGTAAAATACTAATGTCAATATCGACCAGTCCTAATACTAACGATAGAATTAATATTATTAAAAGCAAATGGTGGTCATTATAACATCCAACAGTTGCCTGCTCTTAACCCCATAAACATACTGAAAAGCCCCAAACAAGCATACGAAAAGAAAACTAAAAACCTGAATCAAACAGCCAGCCTTTAGAAATTAAAAGGGCAGCAGGAAGTTGCTCTGGTAGATGTGTCTGACGGGCTTGGTACACGTGGGCCTGTTGCTGCTGGCTCTGTGGGCGCACTCATCGACTGCGGTGTTGCAGGCTCCGCAGTGGCAGCTGAGGGCCACGGGGTAGCTGAACAGAGAGCTGCCCTCGCTGGGGCAGCCGGGCAGGATGGCCGTGCGGTACTCCACCTGGTTGTAGGTACAGCCTCTCTGGAGCAGAAAGCGCAGGCCCACCAGGTCTCCCATGTTGCTGTCCTGTTTGGTTGACATCATGGTTGTAGGATAAGAACACCCAGAAACCCTTATTATTTTTTACTTCACCAGGCCTAAACATTTTAAATGTTACAATTTTAGATGGCTCAACAATCCTACATTAAAGTTCCAAAATATAATAATAGGACTAGTCGAGGACTAGTCTGACGTTTGTGTGAATAGTTGCCCAGCGCAAGATACAATATTAAGATAGATAGATAAATAGACACTTCATTGATCCCTTGGGAATAATCCTTCAGGGAAATTCAAAATAAATAATATTAACGGCACATACCCGAGAGTAACAGAATCCCATGCAGATGGTGGTGTTGATAGCCACACAAAAGTTACACTCGGGCTTCTCCACGTAGAGCGCGTAGTCCGTTGGGACGCACATCGGAGCAGCTGGGCTGAACATCAGCAAGAGGACGCTGCCCACAAACACAAAATAATCCATTCTCTAGATTGAATTAGGTTGCTAACTATGGGTCAATCTACGACTTGATGTGGCTCTTAGCCGAAGCAGGTTTTTATGCTTGGTTATCTGCTGACCCGCTGAAGGTTGGCAGTATTTATGTTGTAACATTGTAATCCTTATTCATACCAAGATCCTCGTTATCTTTCATTTGTGATGAGGGGGAATATCCAATCCATTATGTGATTGACATGCATTAAAGAACTCAAAACACAGGTAGGCCTATAGAAATAACTTGGAGGAGTAAACCCTGTGGGTCAGCATGCCACTAGATGTCCCCATATGAAAGGAAATAGGCTACTCCGTATTTTCTGATTTAGGGTTTTAAGTTTGCGATGGGGCTGGGGGTATGGTTGGTATATGGTCTTTTTATAGACTCCATAGCACTGAATAACAATGCAGAGGGACCCAAAAGTGTATCACCAAGAACAACCACATGCAATTAACACAGCACAGCCAAAGATCACAGAGCAAAACGAAGGCTCTCGCCGAGAGGGCCAGGGTGTTTGTGTCTGCATGCGTGTCCACATGCTCAACAAAGGTTCCTCTCAAACCTTCGTCGCTCCAGGTTGCTCACAGGCCTGCTTCTACGAAGGGGCAATAGGGGGGCACTGCACCCTCAGTTTCATGTTTAATACAACCCATAAAAAACGCTAAACAATGACTGGGCATTATTGGTTTTGATATATACATCACTGAAAGCTCATATCACAGCAGTGATACAGCAGTGTTTTCTCGATGTGTATGCTGACCACGATTTGGCCAGTATATCAACTGCCTCTATCCCCTCCACACCAACAAAGGCAGACGCCCAAAGGAATATTTTTGCTAAATTATTGTTATATTATATTATTATAATCTGTAAATCCTCTGGAAGATATCAATCCCAATATCTGGTCTGCATGCAGATTTCCCAGATGCGAAGCTTGATAGCCCCTACAAACAGAAACAAGAGGCCTTTACCCATACAGATATGATTGTAAAATTAGAGTTTGGGTTACTTTTTAACACTTGTTCTCATGATCATGGTTAATATTACGGCTGAACATTATGTTGACTGGTTGTATGCTCAATGAAAAACTAAACAACGAAGGCCATGTTTCTCAGAATTACAAGAGGGCAAACTATGTCATCTATTCCGGCAAATTTCAGCCAGTGATATTAGGATGATACTAGCAAAGATAAGCCATGTTACGTTAAAACGCAAAAAATAAGGCAAACCAAAACATTAATCTCTGAAAAAACATTAAATCATTCTATTATCAGGCTTTACCAGGTAGAATGTATTCAGATAAAGTTTATGCAGTGATTCCAATGCTGTAGCAACTAATGTGACCGCATAGTTTATTGCAACAATCTGGTTTATTGACCACAGGGCTGACCCGCTTCTAAGGGAACCCATCTTTATTAGGATATATTTCTGGCCTCAACTTCCATAGGAACATGATCTCCAACCTAAACGACAGAAGAGACCACCCATAACAACCCATATGACCGTTTCTGGTTTAGCACCCCCTAGCGGCCGAAGAAACAGCAAAACGTCACGTATGTCAAGGTGGTCTGTCAAAACAAAATGGATCTGTTATATTCTCAGTAGACGGCATTTGCATTAAAATGCACTTTGATCATCTTTTTAGCAATAAATGTGCATTTAATTTGGTAATCTTCAGTCAGTAAATGTAGATTTTGTTTAGTTTGTTAGTTAATTTCTATCGTTGCCATGGTGATTCATATGGATGCTTTCCCTGAGACCACACTGCTTGTCTTTGTGTTTTGTGTTCTGAATTGTTGTGTAAAGTGTTATTTTATGTGACTGTTCCTTCAATACAAAACGTTGATTTTCGATTGATCCAGGGATGACATTTATTTCCTTTACTTTGGGACGGACTGGGACGACAAGGATTATTGGGGCACTAAGGAAGTTTGATTTGATCCGATCCAAAGGTCATTTTTATACATTTTGTTGTACAATATAAACATGAAAAATGAATACCACTTTAAAAGGTTCTTGAAGCTTTAATGCGTCAATAAAGTAAAAGGACTACCAAATGATCATCATCAACTCGTAGACCTATACAGGAAGTGATAAAAACACACCATTCATGGGGGCTCTGAATGACGAAGGACTACGATTTTTATATGAAACTTTATATGAAAGAGGGCCTCAAGGACAAGTTACATGATCAATCTGGGGAAGTAACCCCTTCAGGAAGTAACCCACTACGGCCCACTCTTGATATTTTGAGGAAGTAACCCACAACGGCCCACTCTTGATATTTTGAGGAAGTAACCCACAACGGCCCACTCTTGATATTTTGAGGAAGTAACCCACAACGGCCCACTCTTGATATTTTGAGGAAGTAACCCACAACGGCCCACTCTTGATATTTTGAGCTACAATTCTTCCCAGACTGACACCCTTGATCACTCACACATATCTGAGAATCAGACTTTGGGCACAATAACGTTTTATACTTACATCTTACTCCCAAGTCATTCTGTGCCCCCATGTTTAGTATGTTTGCTTCACTTATTGTATGTCTCTGATTATTTGGATAATTTTAGTAAATTAGCATTTTGGAATATTTTCGTCAGCCTTTTAATCTATTGATTGCATTCACTCATCAAAAACCAAAGTTCCTTTCCCCCAATTCCTTCTCAACCATGGCTGAGATAACCCCCATTATGAGTCTCGTTGTGGAAATACCAGAGACGTCAGAGAACCTGACGTGTTATGCAATAACACCAGCAGCAGAACGGTTATCCAAATAACAAAGAAGTGTACAACACATGGCCCCATATGACCAAGTGGAGCTGAAATTGGAGCGTCTGAGCTTTCATTTTTTCAAAGGCAGATCAGGATACCTAGTGCTCGTTTTACACCTAACACCATTTCTAGCTACTGGGGAACTATAGGCAGGTTAGGATAACTCATATTAATGTTAGAAAACCTCATAAAGTGAAGTAAAGTGCCGATTTAGAAGCGTTCGCGGTGCCCCTAAACAATAACATTGAAGCCAAACATTGCGCCGGGCAAACTCTATATTCAATGAAAAAAGTATCTGGAGGGCTTATTTGATAGGTATACATGCCAGAACAAAGACCCTGGGTTATATTTTTACAAGAAACTAACAAACACAGTGGGAAGCCTTCTACCATGAAGACCTGGCTACATTCGTAGACACAGTAATGTCTTACATCAAGTACTGCATTGGGAATGTCACTGTGGAAAAGTGCATCCCGGTGTTCCCAAATCAGAAACCATGGATGACAAGCCAGGTCCGCACGCTCCTCCGGGCCCGTGACTCATCCTTCAGATCAGGTGACAGAGCATTGTACAGCGCCGCTCGCGCCGACCTGAGGAGAGGCATTAGGTGGGCCAAAGTATAATACAAGAGGAGGATAGACGAACCGCTCAACAACCCCTGGCAGGTGTGGCAGAGCATACAGACCATCACCAATTACAGAGGCTGTGCTGTGACACCCGGGGACTCAGATGCGGCATTGGCAGAGGAGCTGAACAGCTTCTTTGCCCGCTTTGAGTCTCAAACACAGCACTCAGCCACATCACTCCAACCACGACTACAACCCCCATCAGCCTCCAGCACCCCCCCACTCACTCTTGAGGTACAGGACGTGAGGCGGGTGCTCAGTGTAGTTAACCCCAGGAAGGCTACAGGCCCAGATGGAGTACCAGGGAAAGTCATGTGCCAACCAGCTATGACAGGTCTTCACTGACATTTTCAACCAGTCTCTGGAATAAGCCGTTATCCCATCCTGCTTGAAATCTGCCACAATCATCCCAATCCTTAAAAAGTCACCCACTACCAGCCTCAATGACTACCGCCCCGTAGCACTCACCCCAGTCATCACCAAGTGCTTTGAGAAACTGGTTTTGAGACACATCAAAGCCTGTCTCCCCCCACCCTGGACACACACCAGTTTGCATACCGGACTAACAGATCCACCGACGAAGCAATAGCCATCGCTCTCCACTCAGCGCTGAGTCACCTGGAGAAAGAGGGGAGCTACGTCAGGATGCTCTTCATTGACTTCAGCTCAGCTTTTAACATCATAATACCAGACATTCTGATCCCCAAGTTAATCAACCTGGGGCTCCCACCACCCACCTGCTCCTGGATAAAAGACTTTCTGCTCAACCGACCCCAGCAGGTGAAACTGGGTCCTCACCTCTTCTCCTCCCGCACTCTCAGCACTGGCTCTCCCCAGGGCTGTGTGCTGAGCCCACTACTCTACTCCTATTGAAGATTAACTGAGATTTAAAACACTTAGACTAATTCAAGAGAGAGAGTGCAAAAGAAATCGAGGGGTCCGGAGCAAGAATTGACAAAAGACTTTATCGTGCAGAAAAACAACATCGACAACAGTCTGAGTAGGTTTGCAAAGTCACTGGCTGGACTTCGGTCCCAGCCCTCCTTTATACACATACAGGAACTTTGAAATCCAATGGAGGTTCCCTTTGTCCCTAATGAGGTTTTCCGCCTTGTCTCTTCGTCTCAGCATGTTATCAACCGTGCCCTGGTCTGAGGTACGCAGGGATTAGGCTTGTCAGTCAAAATGACCCACGCCTGAAAGGTGGAGGTCAACATGACTTGACCCCGCAGTTCCCAGGGCATTTCTACGTACCTACCATCTGGTGTGAACCCTGACTCAGGCGTCATGTGTTTTCCACTATTTAAAATATTAAGCCTATTAATAATCATGGTTTACTATAGAATATACTCACTCATTTCTACCACACTCCCTCTACACATCCGACTGCAGTCCAACCCACCCAGAGAACATCTTTGTCAAATTTGCTGATGACACAACGGGCCTTATAGCAGGGGGAAAAGAGGCGGCCAACAGAGATGAGGTCCTGAAACTTGGGGAGTGGTGTGTTTCTAACAACCTGGCACTGAACATCAACAAGACCAAGGAACTTATCCTGGACTTCCGACGGAACAGAGCCGCCCCTGCCCCCCTGTACATCAACGGTGAAGGTGTGGAGCGAGTGCAGTCCTTCAGATTCCTCGGGAGTCCACATCTCTGCTGATCTCTCCTGGTCGGTCAACACCTCAGCGCTGGTCAAGAAGGCCCAGCAGTGGCTACACTTTCTGAGGGTGCTCAGGAGGGAGCATCTAAACACACAGCTGCTGGTGACCTTCTACCGTTCCACCATCGAGAGCCTGCTGACCTACGCTGTGTCAGTGTGGCACTCCAGCTGCACGGAGGCCGACAGGAAGAGACTGCAGAGGGGGGCAAACGTCGCGCAAAAAATCATTCCTTAAGCACCATCTACAGTGGTGCAAACACTGTCTCAGCAGGGCCAGAGGGATCCGGAAGGACACCACCCACCCCGGCTACCATCTCTTCAACCTGTTGCCCTCTGGCAGGCGCTTCAGGTCCATATATGCCAGAACAAATAGACTCAGGAACAGCTTCTTCCCCAAAGCTGTCACCATACTGAACTCAGACCTGCACTGATGTTTGTTGTCTGTTTGTGGTCTTTACTGTCTATTTAAGTTTTACTGTGTATTTAAATTTTTATTTATTTTTATTATTTATTTATTTTTATTATATATTGCTTTTGTATATTATTATATATTCGATAACATGTGTGCACTTTTAAGGAGCTGCTCATTGCATTTCGTTGTACTTTGTACAATGACAATAAAGCTTTCTATTCTATTCTATTAAACATAATTATCATTCACCGACCGATAAATGTGATGCAATAAATGTGCATCAAAAGCGCATTTTAATGCAAAAACTTTGTTCTTACTGTACGTTCACATCAGAAGCGAATTGCGCTGCAAAGACGCTTTGGTCGCTCACAAAGAATCGCTGCGAATATTTCTGTTCGCTTTAGTAGCTCAAGTCGCTCATGATGTACAATTCAATTTTGCAGACGCATTTAAAGGTGCCGTATGCTTTTAGTACAGACAGCCTTATCAAAGAGTGAACTCCCATACACTTGGCCAAATTGCAGAGACGGTTCTGCTTGTTGGATAAAGTGCTTCGACAGCAAGTAGGACAGTGATTCCCCTCCAATATATCTACATAAAAAAATGTAATTACAACCGAGAACAAAAAACGTTGCGGGCTAGTTAAAATATGTTTCACTGATCTGCATCTGCAAATCATGATCTGGAAATCATGATCTGCACTCATTGTCGCTCACTCAAACAAATTGACATTGGCGCACATGGCTAATTTGCATACACGCACAAGACTGGCTGGCTCTGCAAGGAAAATAATGGAACATATTTATCTATCTAGGCCTATCTGTCTGTCTGTCTGTCTATCAACGCGTGTCTAGTTTTAATGCGATGTATTTTGTGTGTGTCCAGTCAGACTTGTCTGACTGGACACTGGAATTTTGGAATTTTGGAATTTTTCAGTCGGCATTTTTTACAGTCAGTAGGAACCATAAAAGTAGGTTGGAACCAAAGTTCCGGTGTTCGGTGTTCCCTGGGATCCACGCAAGCGAAGAGCGTCTACATTCCGATTGGCTGTCAGTGTTTTGCCGCCGAAAAAAAACGTCATAGTAATTTGCATAAAGTTCAGCCGTCTTCAACTTTTTTTGGTCGCTCTGGTCGCTCTCCTTTTGCCGCTGGTAGCATTCGACGCTTGTGTCGCTTTGGTCGCTCTTGCCCAGGCCCGCCGCTCCCTATACGCAGAGTACGCAGAGTGCGTAGGGCACCAAGTACCTGAGGGGGCACCAAAAATTAAGGTTTGTAAAAAAAAGAAAAACATTATTGAATTAAAAAAATATGTAAATTAGTTATGAAGAGGCCCACAGTTTTTTTTTCTTAATTGTATCATTCAATTTCGGCAAATTAGATGTTTTTACCTAATATATAAAAAGGGGCTAGCAGCGGTCCTGCTCTTGCCCATAGAAAGTGAATGACTTTCGGTGATTTGGCAGCTCAATTCGCTTCTGATGTGAACACACAGTTAGACTTTCTTAAAATGCATTTTCCACTGAGAATCTAATGAATGTCATCCATTTTGTTTTGGCAGGCAACCTTGACATCAATGACTGTGACAGCGGGGTGCTAGCATAAGACCACTAAGAAAAGACCTGAAATTTGACAGACAAATTTTCTACTTTCTCTGTGTAGTTTGAGTGCAGCTTGTTTCTCCAGTTGATCTAGTGAAAGCAAAATCATAGCACCCCCACAGCAATAAAGTCATCAACTCTGCTTCTTTGTTATCAGTTCATTATCAATGTCCTGCCATTGCTATCCTCAGATCAGTAACTAACTGATCTGATCTAGCTGATCTAAGCTCGCTTAAGGTGGTGTTGTCACTCACGCTCCCTCCCACAAGAGATCTATCGTAGCTATTCATTGAACATGGACACAAGCTAGCGTGCATCATTTTTGCCGGTGAACTATGGATCGAAAAAAACATCCTCACAGCAAATTGACAAGCAAAAATATAAGTTTTTTGAAAGTACACTTTCACAGTTTTAAGTTTAAATTGCACAATTGTGCACCAAGACAACAAGCCCACATGCACTCAGAGCAGCTCTCACAGAGCACTCGGCCCTGGATGTTCTGTAAACTTGCGGTTGTGCTGTTTTGGTGCTTAGGGTCTCTGCACTTAAAATGAAATTGGGGATCTCTGTTATTCTACATTAAATAGAAAAACGTTGATTTAAAACTCAAATGGGAATACAAGATCGCACTTCTCACATCTCTGACTTGATGTACATCCAACGGTAGCCCACCCCCCACTTTCAGCGTGCAAAGTAGGCTACAAGATTAACAATTGTGAGCGGTCCATATTGTCCATGATTCTTTTAGTTAATATAATTTGTGTTTGAAATTGTAAATAATTATACTTGAAGAAAATACTTTTGTTTTGAGAATTGTTTGGACAATATGCATTTCTTACTTTCTTTCTTTTTATTTTAAAGTTTGTTAGCCTAAGAATTGTGCTCTTGTTTGCTTGCACAATAAGTACAAGTAAAAAAAGTGTGTTTTTACTAGAGTGTGTTGTTACTTCAAGGCAGAATATGGGGAAGGGGTGCCCGGAAATCTCACCTGCGCCCACCAGCAGGACGCTCGCCCTGGGCGAGCACCTACAGGCCCGATGCCTTTAGCCAGTCCTGGGGAGAGCAGTGGTTGGGTTTCTACAACGCGACACTGCGTGCCTGCCAAGACATTGCCAAGCGAGGACAATAGGTAAAACTTTTGTTAAGTTGCTCTGTGTAATTGGGCAGTATGATAAGACTGTAGCTAAACAAATGCTGGATATGCAAAATTCACCCATCACGATATCCAAAGTGAAATGATGGGTATTATCGCAGATATGGTTAGACGTAAAATAAGTGCAAATCCAGGAGGGTGGACATTTTGCCATAATGCTGGAGGAAAGTAAAGAGCTTTGTTAAGAAATTTTATTTGAGTTATTTGTATATATGTGTAATCCAGGGCATATAAAGACTGGGAAGAGAAATAATTACTTTCTCCTCATTGAAACCCATTCATATTTTACGATCTCAAAGGTCCCATGGGGGTCTACCGGAAGGGGCGGACTTACGAGCTCTATATGGAAGAGGGCATTCAACTATACTAGAATGATAAATTAGGAAGCAGAAGCCCTACTACAGGAAGTGAAGCTATGGTAACTGAGGGGTCAAGGACAGTAACCAGTATGCTATAGTCCTGGTGTCTCTTTTTTATCAAAGATAATCTCAAATTACATACGAGTATCCCTTTGGGGGCTCCAGCATCAAATGCTCCTCCTCATGGTGCCTTATCCAGCGTCACGTTACCATCCAATATGCATACCTGAGAATCAGGCCTCTTTCTCAAAACGACAAAAGGTTTTGAGCGAAAAGTACAAAAGTTGGGACATGGTGGCAGCTCTTTGACATTTTGATCCCAGAATGGAAAACCTGGTCTGACTTTTCCAAAACTTGAAAAACAGCTTTAAGTCACAGATTTCCATCCCACCAACAATTGGGGAAATATAAACTGCCCCGTTTTTTATGCCCATTTACTACCGCCCTGAGACCTAGTGGAGATAGGAAGGGTCTACCTCCCTGAGACCTAGTGGAGATAGGAAGGGTCTACCTCCCTGAGACCTAGTGGAGATAGGAAAGTCCTACCGCCTGAGACTTGGCAACGTTATTCTAGGGCCTGATTGGGACCACCACACTAAGCCTTCGCCCTCTCGTTTGAAGTTTCTACATCTTGTCTAGAATTTAGATTAATTTGTAGAAACGGCTTGTGTTTCCAATGCATTTCAATAGAGCATTTGATGATGCTGTGTGAGCCTTTCCTGTATGGTTGGAGCCCCCAAATGTATAGCAATTATTTTCTTTTGGGCCCTGTTACGGTGTCCAATATACATAAAATGAGCAGCCTTTGGACAACCCAACAAAGACAGACAACAGGGTTTTTGGGAAAAAAACAATGTTTTATGGTTGACAGCGATCTTAAGGTTTCGCACAAGTGAAACACGTAACGCAACCAAAAAAAAAACACAGTCGGCAGAAAAGGCCTAGGTGATTACCACAAAGGGAAAATGCAATGGAAAAACCTCACGCTAACTGCCTGGGAGCGGTTCAGTTTATCTAACTTCCGTGCCCGACAGCGGACAAAATAAAACAGTGGAAGCTATATAGCTACGCTTGCTCTTACCTGAAAGTGCAGAAATTAACCACCACCAATGGTAACAACAAATATGATATCTTTGACAAAATTGATAAAAGGTACAAGTGTGCCAGCGTCTGTGCTCAGATAATAGAGAGAGTGAGCCACCATCCTCCACTTGGCTTTATATGTGTGGGGGGCGGCGCCAACAATCAGGGCGAGCCAAACAGCAACCTGCAGCTAATGCTCTGCCTCCAGGAGGTGATTGATATGATTGAGTGCAGGAGGCAAAAGCAAGACATTCGTGCGAAAGAAAAAAAAACAGCACAAGACCCAGCACTACCACGTAACAGGCAATCTTTCATATAGAAAAACAACCCATCTCGTTAGCTCATTCCAAATCATAATCATGGCATCAACATCAGAAATAGTCAACAAACCCTGAGCAGGAAGAATAACCTCTCACACATGAGGGGGTCATTGCCTCGTAGGCACCCGGGGAGGCGCTGTTCTTTCTGGTGCACCTTAGTATATATGTCTATTTCCAAGCCAGCGGAACCTAGTTTAAGACAAAAACATTGTACAGCAGCTCAGCTGTCACACACGACGCCGTTATAGCAATTTGTAAGCTATGATTTGTTGTAAAACCATGTATTTTATTAATTTTATTAGTAAATGACTGACGTGCTCTTTTAATGATATTCTTTTAGTGATAAATCCTCAACAGAGTTTGTGTAAATTAACCATTATATAGAAATTTGTCTTAATTGTATACATGTATCTCATAAAAGCATCCCTTTTCCTATCACAGAAACCATAATCAATATTTATGTTCATGTATTAAATATAGGATATAAACGTGCATGTTACAGAAAATACAGAAATAAGTAAGGAATAATCACCGAGAGGCCGGGCAATAAACAGTTTGATATGCCCGGCTCGTGGACGGCTTACCGGCTTACATATCAAACTGTTTATTGCCCTGCCTTGAGGTGATTATTCCGTTTATTCTACTTCGCGCCGGCCAACATAATAAAACAATTTATATACTTTAATAATTAGCCTTTTTCTTATTCGTATTGCATGCTTATTAAATGTATGCTCTGTTTAATTCCATCTCCCTCGAAAAGTAGTTCCCTTTAGAACTACGGTGAATAACGTTAGCTCAACTGTAGGTAACGCGTTTCTATAGCAACCACACAAGGCTGGATCTGATCTCACTAGTTTAACAACGTAGTTGTTACATTCGTATCAAGTAAGCTTTAATGACGATCGATCAAACATGCACTCCTTGGTTTATTTTTACAACGGACCTCATGTTTGAAATGTATGTGATAGAAAACGATACAAGCGGCGTATTGATCTACTGTGCTCAGTCAGCAGCAAGTAGAACCGACAAGTCAGCGGGCAATATGCCGGATTAATGCACCCCTCCCAGCCAATCAGAATCGAGCATTCTTAAATGAAGTAGAATAAACGTTGTTAACAAGGTCATATGGATTTTAATGGTTTGTTTTATTATCCATCCGTCTCGGAGGTCCGAGGACGTTGCCTAGCGACACGCATGAACACGCCCCTTTTCCTCGGAAGGCGAACTTACTTGCTCGGATGAACTCAGAGGAGGCCGAGCAAAATTCCGAGACAGAATTCAAGATGGCTGCGCCCAGTGTGACTTGAAGTATGAACTGTTTTCATTGTGCTTGGACCGCTTTGGTGGTTTAAATGGCAATTTCAATCACTCGTACATACCGTCACCGGGGCAAGTCCGGCTGTTTTCAAAAGCATCTGTCATTTCAAAAGCAACAACAAACAGATCGCACATATCCTAACAACAGAACGGACAAAAGAAACGTATAAATCCCTTTATTTACGGAGTTATGTGTGATATTGTGTCAATAAAGACCAAATATATGTAGCTTTACATTTACGGCAATACTTGTCTTGAAATAATACGGAGGAGGCGGGGCGTGCTGGTGTCATATACCATTGTTGGGATCGGCAGTTACCATTACAGAACCGCATGTGCCGTTCCTGAAGGGAACGGCACATGCCGGATAAGCCTTGCCTCTGTTGTTGCCTGGATAAGCCTTGCCTCTGTTGTTTGCCTACCAGGCCGCATTCCGATTGGAGGTGAGTCCTGGCCTATCATAGGCCTACAGAACCCCTGGTTTTCAAAGTATGGGTTGCAACCACACACTGAGCGCCTCTATTATTCCCTCAGCACAATACCCCTAATAAAAGGCGATTCTTACATTAAATCGCAATAAATATCTTAATAAGTAGCACGGTTGCCACCTTTACAAGAACACGACAGTGTGGTTAACAATGTCTAAATGTACTGCTGCATACACTCTGCTGCTGCATAACCCCCGGCCTAACACACACCACTTGAGCATCATTAGCCTAACCAAGGCTCCGTGCCTCGTCCCTTTTTGAAATCCCAAACTTTTAAATGCACCTGTATGTTGGCCTTGATAGATTATTAACAAAGCACAGCATTTAACAACTCTACCTTTATCACTAGGCAGCTCTGCAGCGTTGATCATTGGTTAGAGTGGTTGGCTTGCAGCAGTTTAAAGTAGGCTATAAGACAGGCTGTTCTTGTAAGGTTGTAGTTTGTGCAGGTAGCTTAAGGGTGAAGCAAACAAACGATGGCAGGAGAAGTATCCTCGTTCTCCGTGTGGGACTATGTGGTGTTTGCAGGTATACTTTTGGGGGCTTCTGGGATTGGCCTCTGGCAGGCAATTCGTGGTCGCAAGGAGAACACGAGTGAGGAGTTTCTACTGGGTGGCCGCCAAATGCACGCGGTGCCCGTTGCGATGTCTCTTACCGCCAGCTTCATGTCGGGCATCACGGTGATCGGCACGCCCGCCGAGTCTTATCGTTATGGCACGGCCTTCTGGCTCTTCGGCCTGAGCTACGCCATCACGTCCATTGTCACGGCGGAGATCTTTGTCCCCTTCTTCTACCGACTGGGCATCACCAGCATCTATGAGGTGAGCAGAGTTCACTATTATGCATGGTTGAGCCATGCATAGTATTGTACGATCTTCAAAATTCTTTGAAGATCATACAATTTTTTTTTTTTATCATCTATTACTAGTTCAATAAGCCCTACTTCAATCCAATTAAAAGACAAAAATAATTGTTCTTGGAAGAGATAGGTCTTCATATCCCCATGACTATATGGACAAAATCATTCAGAAATTCTGACCACCATTAAGTTACTACACATAAGATCAACAATGGACTGTGTAGTGCCAGACACCAGCTTTCCTTGTTTATTCTGACATGTCTTCATATTTATATTTCTAGTACCTGGAGATGCGCTTCAGTAAAAGTGTGCGTGTTTTGGCGACAAGCATATTTATTTTGCAGACGGTAAGTTACAGGTCTTGGTAAGCTCTTTTTGTATTAAATGCCATACCCGTCAAATTACCATTACAGTTTTCCGTTCATTTACATGTAATTACCTAATGGTGACATCTGCTTTAGGTCCTATACACTGGTTTGGTCATCTACGCTCCAGCTATTGCACTCAACCAAAGTGAGTTTAAGTGCGCCTTTATTAATATGTGATCAGTTCGGCTCATGTCTATGAAAAAATGTGTTCTTCCATGAGATAACACTACCAACCCAATTCATTTAATGGAGTTCATGCTCCTAATCTCTTGGCTCTAAATATTAATAATGCTTTAACACACGTCAATTGAGGCGAAAGTAATGTTTTTTAGCATGATATAAATGAGATGGTGTTTGTTCCACAGTCACTGGGCTGAACCTGTGGGGCGTGTTGGTGGTGACGGGTGCGGTGTGCATCGTCTACTGTACCTTGGTTGGTAGTTCAAACACTCACCTCTGAACCCCTTCAAATATCACTTCCTATCAATCACATGGTGTGTTGATCGCCGGATGTACTAAAGTTATCCAAAACTTTATCTTAACAAGCAAGTTTTATAATGTCCAGGTCAAATCGGGTACAGCTGAAGCATGTGACAGACGTGTCATTAATCAGGAGCATGCTCTTTATGGTTATTGCCAAACCCTGCACTCTTGACACTGACACTCGGCTCTGTACTGGGACCCCTTCTGTTCTCCCTCTATAGCAGATCCCTTGGCTCTGTTATCCTGCTGGCTGGCGTCTGCTAAATTCCCTAAATGTGAATGTAAATGTATTGCAGGGCGGCCTGAAGGCTGTGATCTGGACCGACGCGGTGCAGTTGGTCATCATGCTGTCAGGCTTTGCTGCAGTAATCGCCAGGGGGGTGGTGCTCCAGGGAGACATGGCCCGGATATGGCAGGACGCTGCCGACGGAGGACGGCTCGAAGCGTTTGAGTAAGAACAATGAGAAACCCCAATAGCTGAATGGTTGGGTTCCAAGCAGTTGATAGATCTGCAAAAGGATGGTAACATTATATCTGGGATATGTTGAAACATGGAACTCTAGCAGACAGGTTTTCGTTAAAGGTCCAATATTAAACCACCAGGTGTGATTAGCCATTACAAGCCGTTTTGAAAATCTGCATCCATCAAAAGTGGGCGTGTCCACCTAGATGGGTGCTGGATAGATCAGTCTACGAGCATACCCAGTGGACTGTAGCAAACGTTGCTCCTCTATCCGTCATACATCTAGGTGGACGCGTCCACTTGGGATGTAAATAGAGGCAGAAATTCAAAAAGGCTCACACCTGGCGGTATAATATGGGACCTTTAAGAGAGCTTGGTTCACAGCCGTCAGAAAAAACTGACGGCTGATGATTTTCTGTTTTCTATGAAGTTTGGAGATGAATGGTTGTAGGTTGTGATAGAAAGACTAAGAAATAGGGAAGAGCCTAGAAGACTACATCCTGACGCTCACTATTTTAAATAATGTCATGTCTTACTTCCCTGTGTACTTTTTATACATTAACATGCCATCACACCTTTTCATTAAAATGTGCGGGACGTAATATTTGACAGTTGTAACGAGAGCAGAAAAAAGAGTCCAAGATTTGGAAATAAAACAACTAAAAAGCCTTCCATTTCACAGACCTGTGATTGACAGGCAAGATAGATTCCCCGAACCAATCATGGGAGAGGAGCCCTGATAAATTGGACATAAGGGAGGGACGAAAATCTATATTGACTCATTCGGACGCAGGCTAATTGAATAAGATATTCTAACAGAGCATTTAATTCACTAAGGAATGGCTATGTTAATCAAACAAATCCTAAAATCTCAATCTCTTAAATCATCCTTTTAAAAGCACTTTACCCTTCATTGCAGTTTTGACCCGGACCCACTGAAGCGCCACACCTTCTGGACCATCCTGGTGGGGGGCAGCATGATCTGGATCTCTGTGTACAGCATCAACCAGTCCCAGGTGCAGCGCTACTTGGCCTGCAGGAGCGTGGCCCACGCCAAGACGTAAGATGTTGGCACCATGGATATGAAAAAATAAATAAAAATTGTTTCATTTCCACACAATACATCACAAGTAAAACATATCTGCAGTGGTCTCCTGTACGACACACTGGATTGAAGATTAATCATGAGGTGTTGTTTCTCACACGGTGGCGCTGACGCGGGGACCACTGAAACAGGGAATGTGTTGGCAGAGCAGCATTTAGGAGAGCAGTAAATGATCACCTAGAGAATAATGAGAATAATAGAACTGCAAACTACAGGGATATCGGGATTACGGAAGCATTATAGTCTGATTCTGGGCTTGCGATTAAGGCAGTGTCTGCTGTTTAGGACGACTCTTCATTCTGTGGGCCGCGTGTGTCATGCAAAGTAATGCTTATTAATAACACGCCATTATAACGTCTGTTCGCCCGGAACTCATTCATAGACATACAAGATACAAGTGTTAGTTTTGGGCGCAAGCCACAGTACAGCAGCACTGAATGTTTGCCTTCCTGTTTGGATGTTTGAGGGAAACACAATAGTGTCCAAAAGCCTGCCAAAGATCCCCAATGTGGGTTATACACAGGGCAAGGCCAAATCAACAATGATTGACATAAGCAGTCTGTAATGTGTGTCAATGCATATCAAAATGTGTTAAGAGTTTTTCATAACCGACTTTGTATAATGCTATATATTGCACAATATTTTTCTGAAAAAAGTGTCTGCAACTGTTCCCCAAAAAGTAGGCATGCTTATCAACTCTAATAGCGCAAAATATATTGTAAAGAAGTATTAAAAAGTAAGAAGTATTGCAATATCATTGTTAACACTGTGAAGCCTTATTCTGCAACTATCAACCCGTCAATCATTTCATTGAAGTCAATTAGCATGCATGTGTCATCTCAAAAGCTGTTTTACCAATTGTGTTCTTTTTGTAGGTCCTTGTATTTGAATTACTTGGGCCTGTTGGCTACTGTGAGTCTGGCCATGTTTTGTGGCCTCACCATGTACTCTATTTACATGAAGTGTGATCCCCTCACTAACGGTGATGTAGGATCCCCCGACCAGGTAAGAGGAACCCAGAATAGAGCACATATTCATTACCCCATCAGATGGATATTATATATATGAAATTGTAGTGTAATGTGTCATGAATAAAACTACAATTATTAATGATGTATTTACTGTTAAATTAATCTTTGAACCCACTCATTCTACGGATTGATCCAAGTTGCTTCCGTACCTTGTCATGGATATCCTGGCAGACTATCCAGGAGTCCCTGGTTTTTTTGTGGCTGCAGCTTACAGTGGGACTCTCAGGTGAGGCCCGAGAGACCAGCTTCAATCAGCGCATACACTGTAGGGTCGAAAGGCTGGCCAAACAAATGGTTTGTTATAGTCGGCAGCCGAAGGTAAAGCTTACTCCAGCTGCTGCCGTGTTTTATAGAGAAGATTGTTGCTTAGAAATGCCAGCCATTAACTCACCTGTCTTCTAATGGTTGTCCTGAGACCCGTGCCCTCTCCTATTGCTCTCTTATAGACAACAACCAAAGTTCCCCCCCACATTCAGAGCTTCACATTGAGCTAGAAATCAAGGGCATATAGGCACTGTTCTATCCTGGTTAGAAAAACACATGCAACAATAATTAATTGATTTGCCTTCCACAGGCCAAATATGAACAAAATGATGTTGTGTAAATTCTTAGCAGCATATTAACTGTAAATGTGTCTTATCTTAGCACCGTGTCCTCCAGTATTAATGCACTCACGGCTGTCACACTGGAAGACTTTATCCGACCTAAATGGCGAAACCTGACGGAGAAGCAGTTGTCCTGGATCAACATGAGTCTCAGTGAGTCCTGTTCTAAACTATCATTCAGTGTTGAGGCAGATCAACATGAGTCTCAGTGAGTCCTGTTCTAAACATTCAGTCGTGACGGCTGGGATAATTAATGCGCAGTGAAACTATGATTAATATATACATAGTCCTTTGCCAAGCCAGCATTATGAAACATAAAGTCAAGCTCTTTCAATTCATCATTGCTAGGTAAGTTTAATTTAGAAGAAGGCTACTAGGTAGACACGCTTGTGAATGATTTCACATTAAAATGATGTGTGAATGCTGGGTGGCGGGAGTGAGAGGGTTTTTCCAATTGTCCCTTGTAAACAAAGATGGAGGGCCTTATTTTAACGGTCTGAAACGCAAGTGAGAAGCGCCAAACGCAGGTAGCTTTGTGGGCGGCAGTGTGGGGAAAGTTCACTTTCTACGTGAAACTAGTTCAAAGTTCGGTTCACAAATTTTAAAATGAACTAGTTCAGTTAAACGTTCATTATTCAAACTTTTTAACTAAGTTCACAGTTCCAAAAAATTAACTAGTTCATAGTTCTTTTTTTCAATATGTTGCTGTGAGCTATTATTTTTTCCGGTATTTTGAAAATTGAGCCCCCTTTGTGGTTTGTCAAGGATGAGTAGAATGGTTGAATCAAGTATCGTAGCGAAATACAGTTTATATCGTGTGTTATTGCACATTTAGCGCATTTTGTAAATCCCAATGATTTCTGTTGGAAGACTCATTGCTCGTTGGCCGGAAATGGAAAGGGGGGGGTTCACGTTTGGTTGTAGTCTTTTCTCTCTCGGTTCTAGCCCTGCTGCTAAGACGGAGAACCGAGCGAAAAGACTACAACCAAACGTAAACAGCCCCCCTTTCCGTTTCCGGCCAACAATGATTCTAGGAGGTATTCTAGTCCACTGAGCTATGAGCCAGAGGGCTAACGTTATGGATTGTACATATTTATTCATAATTCGAAATTCGTCTCAGCCTTTATAGCACAGATACTCTAGCATATAATCACGTTTTCTGAGTACAGTTTAATGTAATAGTAAGCTGACAACACCGCAACTGCAAATTAACCACACAGAGATAACAATGGCAACTGGTCAAACCACACAGCGTTCTGCGCGCGCATCCGCCGTGTGGATAAACAAATAACCCCCCTATTGAACGAAGTTAAACCGAGTGAGCGTGCTGTTCACAGACACCAGAATGAACGAGTTCACAGTAACGTTCATCAGGCAGTAATACAGTACGTTCGGTTAACGTTCGCCCAAAATATGAACAAGTTCATGAACTATCGTTCAATGAACGCGTTCAGGCACAACACTGGGCGGTTCTATGGCGATGTTGCTATTATACCGGCGGATAAATGACTCTTGCGCTTGACGCAAATCTAAAAAGGGTTGTCCTGAAGTAGCCTAATTACCCGTAGGTGTGGTTTGCCATCTCCTATCCCCTTTATGAGCAAGAGCATTTGAACTTGACGAGTTGATATTTTGACAACGCGTCATCTCAGAAGAGATGATATAGCCTAATTCACACTTGGATTAGCGTTTTCTTCTACAACTTTAAAAATACTGAGTCGTCATGGGAATTTCGGCAAAGAAAACGTAACACACATGATATGCGGTCCTGTGGCCGCAACTGTGGGTCTATTTAATGATAGGCGGCAATACATTAACAAACATTGTTTCTTACCAGTATTGTACATTATCGTTATCGACTTGTGTTCCTAATATCCATGTGTCGTCCATGTTAATATACATTGCCATGGACTGTATTATGCGTTACATGTATAGTTTGCGTGTGATTAAACAGATGGATGCACACAAGTGCGTCCGCATTCATTCATTCGTTTTAACAATCACTCGCTGTCAAACGATGTTTTCTCAAGATCAAATACTCATTAATCCTAAAAGTAATGGGCTTGTACACAATGTCTGTGTAAGAAAATATGTGTTTGCTGTACAGTGTTTGTAGATGCATTGATTTAAAAGTACAACTGGAAGTGACGATTCTGTCGACCAATCAACGGAGGGCTTGTGTAGCTCGAACTTGCTGGCACCCTTTCAGGCGTCTCAGTACCCCAACGGAGGAGTAGGCCTACTGCGAGACGAGTACGTCTCAGTACGGCTCAAGCCCACTTTTGGCGGTGCAAACGCGATCCGTGCAGTACCTTTGCGAACCGAACCAAACCGCACCCTCCGGTGGAAACGCACCATTAGTGGCGCGAGTTTGATGCGGGGGAAAATCTGCTTTGCGCCGGGTGCAAACTAGTAACGATACATGCGTCGGTTTAGGAAGTCAATTGCGCTGGATGCAAGATAGGGCCCATGGCCATATTTTACTGGTCGACCAGAAAATACCTGGTCTCAGTGCATTAGCGGATAGCACAGTTGGTGTTGCTATTTTGACGTGCCATTGCAGATCGGAACTGCAACATAGCCTAAGCTTACACACCAGTAGGCTATGCACAAACATGCAAACGATTTGCCTAACCTAAGAGAAATATTATGATGATGATGTGGATTGTGGAAACAGTTTTTTTCCATAGGGGCTGCATTAATGAACACTGCAGTAATATCCCAGTCGTTAAAATAATAATAATAATAATAATAATAATAATAATAATAATAATAATAATAATAATAATAATAATAATAATAATAATAATAATAATAAACTCGAGCTAAGTAGGCTATATCCCAGGCTTCCTAAACAAAATCTCGTTTTAGGGTCAATTATAACGTTTGTTAAATTGTTTGGGATCGAACAGCTGATACAGCAGTAAGAAGTACTTTTAAAACAATGCATCTGCAAACACATATTTTTCGACACAGGCATTATGTACAAGCCCATACTTTTTAGGATTGATGAGTATAAGCACACGCAAACTAAACACGTAAAGCATAATACAGTCCATAGCAATGTATATTTAAAGGGGGGACACATGCATATTATGAACAAAAGTCTATAACTATAATGTATACAATACTGGTAAGAAACTATGTTTGTTAATGTATTGCCGCATATCATTAAATAGACCAACAGTTGCGGCCACAGGACCGCATATCATATATGTGTTAAGTTCTCTTTGCCGAAATTTACATGACAACTTGTGTTTCTAAAGTTGTAGAAGAAAACGCTATTCCATATATTGTATTATTATTTGGCCATAAACTGAGCTATTTGAAGTTTGAAATTCACGTGGTCGTGCATCTGTCTAGCGGGGACTGCAAACGCGCTGTCAAAATATAAACTCGTCAAGTTCAAAGGCGCAGGCTCTTAAAGAGGATGGGAGATATAACTCTCTTTGGTTTATTGCACGTTACGCCCAAAACACCTACGGGTTTCAGCCCAACCCATTTACGATTTGCGTTGGGCGCAAGACAGCACCAGAGATCCTCCCACAAAGCTAGTTGCGTTTAGTGATTCTCCCTTGCATTTCAGACCGTTAAAATAGGGGCCTATATCGGTTATGGGACGTGATTTTACTGTTAACATTACTGGAATCATTATCTTTATTGATTACACATCAAGGTTATTTAAGATAGGCTATATCTATGATATCATTGATGATATGATCTATTTTTATGATCAATCCTGTGCCTAACTGACCTTTAACTGTTCTAATTTATTAAAAACAACAGCTGACCTATAAACCGTCATTATTTCCACATTCCAGGTGTGTTCTTTGGTGTGGTTTGTATTGGAATGGCTGGAGTTGCTTCGTTGATGGGAAGTGTTCTTCAAGTAAGCATACAGTATTACATTCCTTTTGCATAGAAACCCCTTGTTAACATCCTCACTTAAGGATGGATAAAGGTTGCGATTGTGATTAAGAACTGCAGGCAAATACGAATAGTAAACGACACAATCTATCCAAACTACGCAATCTTGTGGTGTGGAGTGTCTGAAAAGGGGTCTAAATGTTAGCCATCATCCTTGCCGGCTGTTGATGAATGCGGTATGAGGTATCCCGCTCCTACATATCCTTGTGGTTTTTAGGCTGCTCTGTCCATCATGGGGATCATTGGTGGGCCTCTTTTGGGACTGTTCTTCTTGGGAATGCTTTTCCGCACAACAAACACCATGGTGAGTAATTCATGATTACTTATCTAATCATGTTAAATGACCAAACAATATGAGTGGCAGTACATTTTCTTTTCATCTTGACTCGCCAGGGGGGCCTACTGGGATTTCTTGTAGGCCTCATATTGACTATGTGGGTGGGTATCGGAGCCCAGATCTATCCCCCCGGAGCCGACAAAACCAATCTTCTGCAATTCAGCACCAACTGCAGTAATTCACCGGGCGATAATAACATGACCACTGCATTTCCATGGACCAGTGCCTTGACATTGACCCGTGAACCACCGTGAGTAGAGCAAGTTCTTGAGGGCCTAAAAGACTGCATTCAGTTTGCAAATAGCATAACAGACCAACGACAGACTAGGGCTACGTATACGTATGGAAATGGGACACCCAAACAGCCCATAAAATTATTCACTAGTCAGAAATAAACTAAAGTAATGTAAAAAAAGAAGTTCACTTTGTTACTTGCCAATACAATCAGTGATGCTCAAGAGTGGATCTGGTCATGCAGTAAGCTCTCTCTCTCTCAGGGTTAGGCCTCCTCTGGCTGACAGCTGGTACTCGCTGTCCTACCTGTACTTCTGTCCTCTGGGCACCCTGTGCACCGTGGTAGTGGGCCTGCTGGTCAGCATCATCACAGGTAAACCTTGTCTATCTCAGCCTCCCCCCCCCCCCGGTCTGGATGAAGACCACTGGATGGGCCATGTGGTTGTTGTCATTAAACAGCAAGTCTTTGCTTTGTTCATTCTTTCATTAGGTGGGTGTAAGCAGGAGAGGCTTGACAGTAGTCTGTTTGTGAGGAAGAGCGACCTGATTTGTTTCAACTGCTGTGGCAGTAGTTCTAAGGTAAGAGATGAAGACAGGGATAGGGGAGCAGTATTGGTTCCTGCCCTGTTACTTATTATGTTTATTCCTTTGCCTACACAGACATCAGACATGGAGAAAGAGGACAATGAGAAGACCAAGGACAAGTTTGATGCAACGGAAAAAGATGAGGAGAAAATGACCAAATTGTAAAAGGAATTGATCACTATATTGTGAAAGGGACAACCAAACAAAAGTCTATTTTAGCATAATTATAACAGAGATCCTTTTAGCCAATTAAATTAAATGTGAACAACTGGCAGTTGTTCAGTGAAGACAGCAGTGAATATCGCCTAAATCTAATTTAAAGTTATTTTTTAACTATGAAGTGTTTACATATATCTCAACATAGTATGCCCCAATATGCCAACCTCTAGGAACAGTGTCTTCGATTAATTGCTCCCTCGTAGAAATAAAAGCATATGTATCGTAAAAAATATAAATATAATGATAATAAATGTTTATTTAGTATTTTATGTTTAAATATTTATTGCAATAATTAACTATATATATTTATGGAGGTTGAAAATTAAAAATTAAAAAAATATGCATTATGCAAGAAAAGAGGGAAACTGGGCCGGCTAGTGTATCTATCACTTGACAAGAGTGAACTGTCCAATTCACAATGTATGCATATCGTGTATGAGTAATTGAGTGAAAGAAAACCATGCTGGGAATTAATCCAGATAAGAGAGACACATAGTTGAACTGTAATAACCTCTGGCCCTTATCTCCTTGGCAACATGCAATGAAGGAAGTTACAAAGAAATGACCCGCCCACTCCTACCTGCCATTCTGCCAGGAAGAGACTGGCTGTACCTAGTGAGCAAGGAGTAGAGAGTAAACAATGATAGGACAGCGATTGTGGAAACCATTCTTTCTGTTCTCCTGTTATGAACTACTAGAGGTGAGAAAAACTATTTTTCCTAAAATGATAAACTGGGAAAGAAAAGCGGTATAAAGTATTACAGAATGTATTTACTGTTAGTTACTGTACGCGTCCTTATTTTTGGTTCTTTGTCTAATGGCCCACCAGACGGGCCATACCGTGGGTTAGGCCCGTGGCTTGTTGGATCCAAAACACCTACTTAGTGGCAACTCACCTTTGACATACATTGAGATTGTACCATGACTATATTTAATTTACAAGGCATGTCAAAGGTGAGTTCCCCCTCAGTTGGCTGGCGGCTCGTTGTGTTATTCCACTACTGAGGGGAAAATCACCTTTGACATAAATTGTTATTGAAATAGTTATTGCACAATCTGAATAGACCACATCAAATAAATTACTTCAACTAGAACTTTATTGTCATGGTTTATTCACAACATTTTCAAAATGAGCAATACGTAATTCTTTCCGTTTCTTAACTCAGAGCACACAATGAACCAGGTCCTGGAGTCACATGTTGCCTTGCTGGTATGTTGCCTTCTCGCATGTTCATTTGCTGCAATGACACCGACACCAAAGGAGGACTTGACGACAACATTAGCCAGCTTTAAAGACACAACCTCTCATACTACAGACGTCCCGAATACAACAGTCTCTTCAATGAGCATCCCCAACAATGCCACCCAGGGGTCTACAGCCGACAGCTCTGTCTCTTTCCAAAGCACTACCGATCCTACCAGAAACTTAGAATCGACTGCTTCTTCTAGCACCTCAAGCCAGGTTTCAACACGCAGGAGCACAACACAGCCTCCAGCCAGTATCACCACCACCAGCCCAACCACAACCACCTTCAAAACCACAAACCCTGAGAGGGAAACTTCAACCTGGTCGCAACCAACAAGCCAAGCAACCCCACCAGCTGTGTTTCATAGCACTTCACCTGCTGCTACTACAAAACATTCCACACAAGCTGCCCCAGAGAATGTAACGCTAATACGGCCTCCTGTCATAGAAGGTGAGCTTAGAGCTGCTTATTCAAAAGAGTGAAATTTGTGTTGTTTGACAGCAATACTTTATTTTGGATGCATTTATAACCAGATATAAAGAGTCAGTGGGCCCACTTTTTCAGATGGAATTTGAACACTGTTTTTAAAAGTTATTGGAAAGAGGGGGGCGTGTTATCCCCATAGTTAAGACCCACGCCAACTTTATTATACATTTTGTCTAATTGTTATGAACGTTATACTAAGCAGTGTTGTATATGAAATCCACCACAGACTGTAGCGTTATACTATAGCTATCTGACCGGGAACCTTTATGGTTCCAAGTTCCCGTAACGCAAGGGGGTTACGGACCCCTTACGTCCTTGCATACCCTCCGTCCACCGCAAGGGCTGGACGTGCGCCTCCCAAAAATCGTAACCTTCCGTCGAGGTGACGCAGCAGCAAGGGCTGCCTTGTTCACACTAGTGTTGGCTCGTTCGTTCGCGAACCGGTTCGAATGACCGAGTCTTTAGGACGAACGAACTGAACCGGTTCGTCTCTCTCGTTCGTTCGGTCGTCTCGTTCACCATTCGATTCACCGGAAACTCGACTGAACGAACGAACGAGTTTCCGGTAGCACTAACTCCACTGAGTCTGTCTGACTCAACTGAGAACCGTGCAGTGCAATGGCATGCATTCCATGATGCGATTCTCCGTTACCGGAAACTAGGCTGAATCGCGAACGACTCCTCCACGTTCAGTCGAGTTTCCGGTGAATCGATTCACCGGAAACTCGACTGAACTGGGAGGAGTCGTTCACGAATCGTATGTTCGTTCAGCCTGGTTTCCGGTAGCGGTAAATCGCATCATGGAATGGACCCCAATGCACGGTTCTCAGCTGAGTCAGTCAGACTCAGTGGAGTTAGTGCTACCGGAAACTCGACTGAACGAACGAACAAACGAACGATTCGCGAACGACTCCTCGTGGCGAACTGAATCACGCGAACTGGGTCACGGAAAGGAATCATTGAATCCACCATTAGTTCACACTACATGCGTCCGTCAACGGATGACCGAGGGCGTGTCTGACGTATAGGGGACTAGTCTCTCTAGACGCATACTGCAGCCAATCAAATCGTTTTCCGCTACAATGGCGATGTGTGGATATAAATACAAAAGATGACACAAACAACAGGTGGCTAGAAACAATCCTATCATTCCACATTTCTTTAAAAAAATATAACGGTCAAATCCTTACTGATTCTTCCTGATTGTTATTGCAAAATGGATCCAGGAAATGTGTATTTGCATATCCGCGAACTGATTGGCCGACGGATCCGCCGCTGCCTGAAAAGTTGAACATTTCTAAACTTTTTGAGCAGGCCACGGAGCCGCATCGACGGACGGACCCAGGGGCGTAACACCAAATTCTGGGCCCTGTATACAAGAGTTACTGATAGCCCCCCCCCCCCCCGAATTCCCCCTACCAGCCCCCTGCGCAGAATTGTTGTGGGGACGGGGACGGGGACGTGACCTAGCGGCATATGGCCACTGAGCGCAATGTGGGGCTCCTGCCACTAGGGGGTGGTAGAATAATAAAAATAAATATATATATTATTTTATATTCCCATGGGCCCCCCTCTGCCTTGTGCCCCCCCAAGCCTGTCCACCTTACACCCCCAGTCCGGCGGCCCTCGATGGACCCACAATGGATTTTTTTGAGGGCCCCATGAAAAGTCAATAAGATCCGTTGACGGACGGAGCTAGTGTGAACAAGCCATAGGGCTCGATCGAAAAGCATTGTGGGTCCGTCCTTCCATTCGGCTCTGTGGCCTGCACCTGCGTCAAAAAAGCTGAAATGTTCAACTTTTCAGGCAAAATACAATCCACAGGTCTACTGGACCCATTTTTCAATAGACCTCTGAAGAATAAGTCTCGCCTCCGAGGCTCTTGGTTCCATGTTTAAATGTCTATGGAAAATAACATGGGGGTTTTGAATGATCGACCGTGACAAACTCTGTAGGTGGCGAAGAAGTAAAAGCTGCTCAGGTTTTGAACTACACACTTTTTCCATTTAGATTCCACTTGGGTTTTGGATAGTCGGTGCCGTTAAAGAAGTAGTTATTCGCCACCTACAGAGTTTGTCACGTACGATCATTCAAAACCCCCATGTTATTTTCCAGACATTTAAACATGGAACCAAGAGCCTCGGAGGCGGGACTTATTCTTCAGAGGTCTATAACAAACAGGAAGAAGCAGGAAAAATCGGTCGTTTCAATTTTTTAAAGAAATGTGGAATGATAGGATTGTTTTTAGTCACCTGTTGTTTGTGTCATCTTTTATATCCACACATCGGCTTTGTAGCGGGAAGCGATTTGATTGGCGGCAGTATGCGTCTCCAAAGACTAGTCCCCTATGCGTCAGACACCCCCTTGGTCACCCGTCGACGGACGCATGTACACACCTTATTCACACTACATGCGTCCGTCGACGGATGGGGGCTTTTTGACGTATCCATGTGTTCTTCCGGGTTGCATAACAAAGGCGATTTCATTGGACAGTGTCCTGGCATATATTTGCATAACGCAGTCTGATTGGCCGACGGATCCGTCACTGCCTGAAAAGTTGAACATTTCTAAACTTTTTGACTCAGGCCACGGAGCCGACAGGACGGACGGACCCACATTGCATTTCGCGAGCGCCCCATGCAAAGTCAATGATAACTGTCGACGGACGGAGGTAGTGTGAACAAGGCGTGAACAAGGCTTGAACAAGCCCTCGCCCACCGTCCACCCACACCGCCGCGCCATCGCCTCGCCATCGCCTCGCCATCGCCTCGCCATCTAGTGTTCACATGGTGTTTTTGGGAGAATGGCAAAAACATAGGGTTTTACTAATTTTTCTCTAAATGGGGACTTATTTCAGTAACAGTGATACAATGGCATGTTACTGTATTGACGATCATATAAGACAAATTACTATGTTTCAAACCCCCAAAAAAGTGTTTTTGCGTATTCACCCGTTTAACTTTTGCCAAATTGTTTTTTTGTCATTATATCTGTGTGAGTAGGTTTGAACCTCAACAACTCAGAGAGGAATATGACGATCGTCTTCAGCGTTGTGCTCGCAGGGTTTGTTTTGGGGTCCATTATATATCTTCTCCAAAGATGCAAACAGAGACTGCAATATTCCCATCACCCCCTTCACATGGGTAAGAATTTAAATCTCTTTTCATATTACTATCATATTACATATTACTAACCCTTACTATCAATACAATGTAATTTTGTTACGAGCTGCTACAGAACCTCTCTCTTCAACAGATCAATTTCAGGCTGATGACGACACGCTGGTAATCTCGGGCGGACTTTATGACGGACATGCATTATTCGACCAACCACAACCCACTACAGAAGGATCAGTCAACCTTCAGTTTATCAACGAGAGAGAGAGCTCCTACATTAACTGATGGCTCACTGAAAGTGAAGTAAAATGAAGTGATCAGAATTGAGCTTTCAACAACTGTCATCTTTGAAGTATACTCTTGATACATTGGGAAATATATTATAATTTATTTATAACGCTAACGAGAACAATGCAGAATCAGAATTTTTATAATTGTAACAATCTGTAATACAAACAGCAATGAATTGATCTATTATTATCATAAAAAAACACAAATTGAAAAGTACATAACATTTTGTGTGCATGGTAATGAAACGCAAATGGAACAGCCATGCTTGACTATGCAACAGCATTCATGAACACAGTCATTGGTCAGTATCCAACAAATTCATGAGAACTAATACCTTATTGAAATGTCTAAAACGGCTTAAAGATAATGAATACAAACTTAAACGTTCATACAAAGCTAAATCAGTTTTGAACAAACACTGATACTATGCTTACTGATGACTATGCTTATGAACTCTCTGTCATATAAAAGCACTTTTTTAAGCAAATATTTTTTGATCCACCTTCTTTTTCTTTTCGTCTGAGCTAGCGACAGTAATCCAACCTGCATCTCTCATCCTTTTTATCGCAGCCATCTTCAGGGAGTTTCCAGGGGATTTATACACGGCAGGGCTTTTGTTCTAAAATAAGGGTTGATACAATTTCATTGAAATGGGATAATACTTGAGAGGGAAAATGCCTGCTAGAGCTTTCCAATTGGAAAATGTGGTCGACATTACCGTCTTGAGGGTGTGTCCTTTGCGCTGCTTTGCAGAGAATCGTGGCTCAGGTTCATCAGCAAATGTCTATCAAAAAGAAGGACAATTAGCCCTTGTTCTTTCAATAGTGTTACACTTGTCCTTTATCCATCAACCATGGGGAAATCTTACCATGAGATCATTGGGCTCAGAACTGTCAGACTTGGGATCGAGCTCCAGGGTGCCCCTTCCCCAAGGAGCTGAATTCTCCAAAGATGGGGGGGTTCTGATTCTGTAGGACTGTAGAAGAATTCAAAGACAAACAATCATCAAAGCAATCCCAAATGTTTGAAGCTTAAAAGAGGCTGCAGAAACGTCATTGGGTTTACCTTGATTTTTGGTGTGGCTCCAATCCTGCTTACGGTACCTGTGCTCCAAGAAGGTGTCTTGATGATCTCTTTTGAAATGTCCTTAAAAAGAAGAAATTTCAGTCTGAGTGAATGCTACTGAGACTACTGAGGATACTGGGTCTTAAATGGTGCAGCCATCATACCTGATGTTTTGGTGTCCGACCAGATATTTGTATGGTGTTCCAAGAAGGAGTTTTCCTGTTTGATTCCTTCAAATTGAAAGTAAACAAACATTTAGTGCTTTTGCTAATGTTTAAAAATATATTATATGATATAACAGCACGACATCCACCAAGTCGTATCCACTGCTATAAATTACAAAGACCAAAAGAAAGAAGAAAAAACAAAAATCCTAAAGGCATTAACTTTATTATATTATAAAGCTACCGTACAAATACTATACAAAAAGCAATGCAACCTGGTCTTCACTGGTTCACCTGTATGTTGGCAGTTGAGAAACCTCCATTGTTGTTTTTGCAGCCTGCACTCTTGGTCTTTGGGAACGTTTCTTTCAAAATGTCTACGTTTTCCTTTGGAACAGGTGACTAGAGATACAATAATAAATGTTATGATCCCAACTAACACTACAACAACAACCATAAGGAATTTATATGATGCTGCTCTTTGCCTGTAATCGCTGACTGATCTTTAATGTGGAAATGTCTTTGTTCAATTCATGCAACTCCATCTGTAGCTGTTCCTAATAGCAAAATAAAAAAATAACTATTACAAGTATGAAGTAAAACTCATGGGATATAGGGTTGCATATAGAAATAGCGGAAATGAAGCACACCGCCACGGCTCTTACCGTCTCTTTCATCGCTTTCTTCAGATTATTTTTCAGGTCATCATTTTCGATCTTATTCTGGAAAAGCTCCAACTCCTAAAGACAATAATAAGACGTTGGCAAAAGGTGCTGTTATATTTTCCTAAATCAAAATAAAATAGGTATTTTAGAATAGTACCAGTGAACTTTTTCGGGCAAAAGCCTCCTTCTGGGTATTTTTTGTCTCCTCAAGCTCTGCATCCTTTTCTTTAACCATTTCATCATACTGATTCTGAAAATGACAAAACATGATCAAAGATGTTTCACATGCTGAAGCTTTTTGATGTTGAAGTTCCACTAAACCATCGCATACTCGTGTGATTATTTTACCTTGTGTTTTTCCATTAGTGCGACCATGTCGGCAATCTTGTGTTGACATTTGAGTTCCAAGTCCTCCTTGTTCTTGGTGACTTCTGAAGCTGTGAGCTTGAGTATTTGCACCTATACAAAGAATGGCATGTATTTTTTGCTGCTGTCCATAATGAAAAAATTATTGTGTCTTCATTGCAAGATGGTAATCACGTTCACCTCATTTTCAAGCTCAGCTGCCATAGTAGTTTTGACATCAAGCTCTTCAAGCAATCTTTTACGTTCTCCTTCGTTCTCTCTTTTCATATGTTCACATTCCTCTTTTAGATGATTAATCTAAAGCACACGATGTATTGATATTAATAATTTGTATTGATGTTAGAAGCGACTCCAACTAAATTGACGTACTACGTACCTTATCTTCAAGATGACCACATCTTTCAATCTCTTTTGCCATCTGTTTTTTAAGGGTTTTATTCTAAAATCAAACAATTAAACGTTTATCCTTGTAAAAACATATCTGTGTTTGTTTATGTGTGTTTATAACAACAACCAACCTCTGTGTTGCGTTCTTCCTGGGTCTTAGACTTAGCTTCAAATTTTGCCTTGAGATTGCACAGCTAAATAATACAAGATGAATTAATGAATTAATGAAAATTAAATAAATGAAATGATAAATTCCGAAGGTGAGCCCAAAATCAGCCTTGATCGGTACCTTTGCTTCCATCACTTTATACTGCTTCTCTTTTTTGGTTATTTTATCCTGCAAGTTCTCATCCTATAAATATGAATCATATTAGATGTTAACAGTTTACAATACTTTACAAGCATTTTATTTTTGCAATATTTATTCAAGCATGTGGTCAAAATGTGTTAGGAGGCTTACACTTTGCAATAATTGATTCTCCAGATCTGCCGTTTTTTTATATTGCTCCTGAATTTGGATATTCAACGAAGAAACTTCCTCTCTAATGAATACAAATGTGAAATATATTACAAATCCATAACAATATCTGGCATTCAATAGTTATCAAAGTGAAATATATACATATGAAGATGTATAAATTACAAACTTACCGTAAATGTTGGCTTTTGTCTTCTAATCCTTCGACTTCTCTTGTGATGTCCAACTCCCTTTCCTCACTAGCCTGTTAGATAAAGCATAACCATATTTGAATTTTTTTCAACATTTAAGTTCAAGTAGAAGATTTTCAATGTACGTATATTCTCAGAAGGTAATTCAGGACACCATCCTTTGTGCAGACCTTCAATTTTTCTTCTAGCTTCATGTGCACATCATTATACCTTGATAACAGCTCTCCATACCTTATTCTGTAGAACAAAACATAAATGTGTTATTTAATGTAAACAAATGTAATGATGGACTGGACATAAAAACTCACTCGTGTTGAATAATGTCCTTTTTTTGTTGTTCCATATGAAAGGTTGATGCTTGTCTTTGCTCTAGCTCAACCAATAACTTGGCTTCCACTTCCTGTACTTTTTCCTGGGGGGTGGGGGACAAACACAATGTCATCGTTAACAACATAGCCTTCTTTCTACAGCCATACCATGAATGTATACTATGTTAAGTTGGAGTTGGACGCAGGAGGAACATAATGAGGGTAAGGACATTAATTAGGACACCTCAGCCATCCTGGCTTTCTCTTTCAGCTCATTATGGGCCTTTTCAGCCCTCAGACCGGCCTTCTTCTGCAGTTCCCTTTCTGCAGATAAAATCTCAACTTTACCCTGGGGGATAGAACAAAGGTTAACTGGATTGTATATTTGAGGATTGGACTATATAATAATAATTATGCAAGCAAGAATATAGTGTTAAGGGAAGACATCTATGTTTAATTGTGCGACTTGGCGTAAAGAGTATTGATGACATTTTTTAACCTTAAAAAGTTTGGCTTCCTCATTTGCTCTAGACAACTCAGCTGCTGTTTCTTGAACTCCGGCTTCAATACATTTGTTCCTCTCCATGAGAATGCCAATGGACTGTGATTTAATCTCCTGAGAGCATAGGCATAACATAAATGTAATCTGCTAGCTGTATGCTGAAATAAATATTATTCCTGCAGGAAATGTACACAACGTATGCGATCTAGAACAATATTTTTACCAGTTCATCTGCTGCAACCTTGATCTCTTCATCTTTTTTTAGGCTCTTCTCCCTTGTTTCTCCTACAAAATGTAATGTCCTTAAGCTTGGCAATTATACAGTACTCAGGCAGTAGGAATAGTAACTTCATACATTTTTAATGGCTGACCTAGAGCTGCCATGGTGTCTTCCATCTCCATGCTGATGTCTTGAAGCTTAAGCTCAAGCTCCTTTCCTCTTGAAAAAAAATAATAATTGAAATGTAACACCATGCAACAGAATATCAAGAGTAATGTATAATTATTAGGGTTTAAATTATACCTTTCCTTTTCTGATGATAGTAATGATTCTCTCTCATTTGCTGCAGCCTGCATTTCCACTAATGCATTTGCTTGTTGATATTTAGCTTTGCTGAGCTCCTCTATTCTTAAATCTTTCTGTTGGTTTAATTGTGCATAGTCTTCTTTGGTTTTCTCCATTGCTGAGGTCATTCTTGCCAGGTTTTTCTTGGGAGTAATATATACAATTTAATTTAATTATTTATTTATTTATTTTTATTTACGCCCAGAATAATAATTTGGAGTAACATTAAAAAGTGCCTACCTCAGTTTCTTTACACAGCTCTTCTGCATATTGAAGTTTATGAAGAACAGAGTCCTGGTCATGTTTGGAACTTTTGATAAGTTCTTTCTGTTTACCTGTTACAATGTCATAGTTTGTACATTTTAGAATATGAGAAGAGGGAAACATGGATAAGCAAATTTTTTATAATGAGAAATTTTCCAAAGATAAGTACTAGATACAGCAAGTGACAATACAACAGCCGAATATATGGCTGACTCAATATAAACTGCATATAGGCCTACGTATCTATCCATGAAGTAAATAGTACAGTAGATAAAAAAGAGTGTCTTTGCTTGAAATGTAATTTAAGAGTTCACATGCTGAGGTGAAAGGTTTACCAATGGTCATCATATCATGGTTCCAAAAATCGACCATAAAAGCATACCATTCTCTTCTTCAAGTAGTCTGCAACTCTCCTGGGTTATTTTAAGGTTTACCATCAGCTTCTCCAGTTCATCCTCCTTCTCCTTTAGTTTTTTCTCAAGGAGTTTAACCTACATTAAGGGTGATTCAAACTGTCCGATAACCACATCATTTTGAGCCTTTAACTATATGAAGCATTTATTTGAATCTAACCTCGTCATATTTGATGCGATATTCCTGGTCAACTTTATCTTTGAGCACTTCAAATTGCAACAGGCCTTCTTTGACTGAAAAACAAAATAAATAACAGATATGCGATTAATGCTTCAACGATCAACTGGAACACTGACATCCCTTAATACAAGTTCACCTAATTTAATATTTTTATTATTAAAAAGAAAGTTGTATCATTGCATCTTGAAATGCACATCTTTAATTAGAATGTATTCTGGATTAAGTGTAAAGCACTGACAATCAGAATCATAACCTCACACACCTTGCAGCATTTCATGTCGATCCGCTTCTGCTTGAATACGAAGGGTCTCAAAGGCAGTAATCATCCCCTAAGAAATAATTGTATAAATATTTCGATAAATTAAAATAATTTGGTTTCATGCTGTGTGTTTTGTGGATATTACCTGAATACTTTCATTATTTTCCAAAAAGAGTTGGTGTGTTTCCTCTCTCTCAGATTCAACTGCAGAAAGCACAAGATATGCATTAATATGCAACATTGATTAATTTGAGAAATGTTGTTGCTTGTCAGCTAGGTAGTAATTTTACCCTTTACTTACATGAATTAATTTTTTCAGATGAACGTTCAAAAGTGTCTTTCAATAAATGACATAAATTCCTTGTGGCATTGTTCCTATAGGTTAGAGTGCAACTTGATTAAATGGAGTTCATACAATTTTCTGAGGATAGAACAGCCTCCAATCAAAGCACCTACTTGATCCTCAAATCCTGATTCTCATGTATCTCTTCCTCCAGCTTTATACTTAGACCTTCATTTTCAAACTGCAAAAATATGAATAAATTTAACTATATATTTTCCGGTACAGAGTGCTATTGTACATTTAAGTGCAATGGAGTTGCAATGAATCACAAACCTGCAAATCCTGAATGGCTTTGCGCTGGGTTTCAATTATTCTTCTATTTTCTTGCAGACTGCGGTCGTTTTTCATGGTCTCAGAGTCCACTTTGGCTTTCCAAGATTTTATTTTGTCCACTTCATCAAACAGCATGGTATAGAGTTGTCCACTATTATTCTGGGGAATATTCAGCAGAGATGCATGAGTTTGCTGCAAAGGCGAAGTGGATCATACTTATAAGTTATTACCCATTTATGTAACGATTAACTTACCTCATCGTTCTCTACTGAAGGTACAACTCTTGACTTTGGGATATCTTTAGGGAATAACGTCACATGTAATGGGCAACAATCAAGAACCTGCTTGTTTAATTGTTCGCCATGTATGATTATGAAATGTTGCCCTTATTATTATTATTATAATTATTATACCTTGTCTGCCAGGTTTATTTGGAACAACCATGTTTGCCTTAGGTAAAGCTTTGTCAATACATGGGTTGAAGCCCTGCACGCAAGAGGACAATTATATGCATATTAATACTATATACAAACCATACTTAAACATATGAATATACTATATGCATACCCTGCTAAACATATACTATATACAAAATAGTTCTAATCTCGAAAGTCTTGATTCGGTTTGACAGTTCTTTGTGCTTTGGTTCGACAGGGTGGGCATGGTTAACGTTAGATGAACAGTTCTTCGTGCTTCGGTTCGACAGGGTGAGCAGGGTTAACGTTATATGAACAGTTCTCTGTTCTTCGGACAGGGTGTAAATGGTTTAAATATATATATATATATATATATAGGTAAAAAAGTTATTCAGCGTTTAACCGGATCTGAACCGGTTTTGTACCTGCTGTCCGCCTGCTGCCTGCCTCACGCTCCAGTCCTCCACTATCTCCTGCGGTCGGACCGCCGAGATCTGCCCTCGGTTCACCCTCGGTGGCACTAACAGTTTAAAGGTGAATCCTCGGTCTTTATCCATCCTGTGAGGCTGTGAATAACGAACCAGATATGTTGACTCGGATAGCGAATGAACACAGTGACAGCGACGAGTCAGTTATTAGCCTAGATTGACGGACCAAAAGTCTTTCATTATCGGCTAAATAGAATGTTAACAACAAATACCTTCCTTACTAGAAATAGCAACAATATACAAATTCATATAAGCTAATTGCAGGAAATTATTAAGCAAGTAAGTAGTAACGTTGGTCAAAATAACTCCATATACTAACGGGTTAACTGGTTTTATCCAACGGTTTAAAGGTTTTTATCCAACGGCCGTGCGTGCGCGTGAACTCGTTATATTGAAAAGGCGCGTCATCACGCTTCTTCTGCTTTACATTTTTATTTGTATTGTGGAACGGATATATCTATTATATATATTACATCTATATCTAACGGCCTATTTCATACACCCCGGTACATTCTTATTCTGAATTTGATTTCCATTAAATAGCTCGAAATATATTTTTTTGGGGGGGAAGGGGGAATCGAACCCGGACCGGATGAACCACCGGTAGAGTGGCGAAGTCACGCCCTTTTCGGTAGAGCCAGAGCCCGTCTACGAATATTAGACATTCTCTGGTAGAGCCCATGGGACCCATGAGATCGAAAAATATGAATGGGTTTCAATGGAGAGAAAGTAATTATTTTCTGGTCACAGTTTTTATATGCCCCGGATTACACATATGTTTGTGGATTTAAATGATAATTTTTCATGCAAAGAAAACTAAACATTTTCGTGAAGGAGTTTGATAATGTTAGGTTTTTTCCAAGGGGGGGTTAAAAGCATCGAAAGAGGTAAAGAAACTTATAAATCGGGGCATGTGGAGAGTTTCAGTTATGCCGATGGGGAGATTGTTGGTCTTGTCTACGCCAGTCGCAGGGAGCGTGACGGCACATACGAAATGGAGTCTTTCTCATTGTGTTTTCTCTACAGCCTTTAATTGAAAAAAATGCACAATAAACGGTCAAACTCTTGATATGAATAATTATCATTTAAATCCACAAACAACATATGTGTAATCCAGGGCATATAAAGACTGGGACCAGAAAATAATTACTTTCTCTCCATTGAAACCCATTCATATTTTTCGATCTCATAGGTCCCATGGGCTCTACCGGAACGGGCGTGACTTCGCCACTCTATATAGTTTGAAATATATTGTAAAAAATCGAATGCAATTGTATTCTGTATTCAATTTCAGGAAATATAGACTTTGTTATGGTTACAGTGATTTATTTTTCATTTAAGTCATAATTAAATGCATGAATACATTGTATGGTCATCATTGCCATGCACTCCTGATTGAGTGGGCTAGACTACAATCACATCAGACAAATCAGACACATTCAGGCCATCCTGTGTGCCTGAAAAATAATGAACTTGGAAAGTGAGGCTTGGAGGTTTAGTAGTATATTGAATATCAACTTCAGAGTGTTAAACAGTACAGAAGTAAAAAGATAATTATATTATAGAAACTATATTTCTTGGTTGTTATATGTCCAAATACAAAAAATTCAGCTCAGTAAAGAATCGATTAGTTAGACAGTATCTTCTGCCACCTTTGACACTGCTTTGCTTTTATTTGGCTCATATCTCCTACCCTCTACCTTAACCCTTCTCTCTTCCTCCTTCTTCTCTTTGTCCATTAGACGATAGTTGATGCCCATGGCAAAGAAGAGGAACACACTGGAAACAATGAGGATAATACCGCATCCCTGGTAGGTGTACTTGTAATCATTGTAGATGTCTTTGAACCTCCCTGTGGAAAATTAACAACATATGTCATTTTAATAACCTTTTCTATGCCGTTATTCAGGATGAAATTCTCGTCGTCACTCCTCAGAATATCACATGTGTGTTGGCAATTACTTATTGTAGGTATTCCATTAAGCAACAGTTAACTGTTGGAGTAGATTAACTTTATGGTGAGAGATAATGTGAGAACTGGTTAAAACCAAGGTATGATGGAAAGTGAACACAAGACAATGAAAAATTGTGGCACCGGCTCACCGTCTCCTTCATTAAAAAACAATGTTTATTTTTGTCATCATGTAATTTTTAATTTGTAAATGTTCTTTAATCAACAGTTGAATGGTGGTGGCACTTACCCAATAGAGGTGGTCCTAGCAGCACAGGGCCACACTCCACAATGGTGACCAGCCCCACAGCACTGGAGAAGCGCTGAGCCCCAACGATATCCATCAAGGTCTCAAACAGCACCGAGCTCAGCCAGCCGAAGGCGAAGCCGAAGAAAATGGCATAAATCACAAAGCCTGTGTAGGTCACAGATAAAGGTGCCATCACATGGCACACACCGTTGTACAAGACAGACGCAGCAAAGAAGTATTGTATTCTTGGTCGGATCCACTTGGTGTTGGCCACCATGCCCATGGAGGGCCTTGCCACCATATCTACAAAAGCGAGTACGGAAAGCAAAAAAGCAGCCTTCTCTTTGGGGATATCTCTACTCTTGCCGAAATTACTGAGGAAAACGAGTGGGGCGAAGAGGCCGAAGAACATGATGAAGTTGCCCATGAGATACAGCAGGAAGCCGCGGTGCTTGAACAGGGTGAAGTCAATGAAGCTGTTCATGATCTGTGATGCGGTCCTCCTCTCCGTGCCCCTCTCAACCGGTTTGGGTTTGGGCCCGATGGGTCGCATGAGAGAACCTGCCACACAGCAGTTGAAGAGAAGGCCCCCAAGGATCAGAAAGCTTCCTCTCCAGCCAAACTTGTCGAAGAACCAGGTGTTGATCGGTGCCAGGGTGGAGAGGAAGACAGGGCTGCCGGCCATGGCGATGCCGTTGGCAATGGGTCTCTTCTTGAAGAAGTACTTTCCGATCATTGTAAGTGCTGGGTTGAGGTTGAAGGCTAATCCCAAGCCTGAAAATTAAAGCGAGCAAGTGTTAGACAGTGAGCCCAGGCATTCCTTGACATTCAACAGAGGATTTACATGAATAGGACTTATAATGATGATAGTACTACTGAAGCAATACTGATTTAATTATATTACAGCAAAAGATTTTGTATTCCTTTAATGCAACACTAGGTGGCAGCAGCGTTACATGAAATAAGGTTGTTTATGCGATACAACTCAAACGTATTCACCTCCCACAACTCCAATACAGAAATAGAGCGCCTGGATGGAGTTGCAGAAAGAGGCGGCGATGAGGCCCGATCCGGACAAGCAGCCCCCGAACATCATCACAGCGCGACTCCCGTACTTATTAACCAGGATGCTGCTGATTGGACCTGAATATCGAATAGGCAAGGATGAGGGGAAGGTGGCAGAGTCTCATAGCGCACACACACACACACACACACACACACACACACACACACACACACACACACACACACACACACACACACACACACACACACACACACACACACACACACACACACACACACACACACACACACACACACACACACACACACACACACACACACACACAGCTCTAGCGCAATGACTTCAATACCATTTCTTGAATCCTCTTGTCAATGCTGCACTGCAGTAGGCCTAAATATTCTCTCATCCTTTTGAAATTATGTTTACATGTGAGGTTTCTTGAAGGCATGGTGGGGATTTTTATCTGGTACATTTTACAGAGGAAAAGATTCATCCCTCATGTCTAACTGTTAGTAGCCTATATTGCCCACCCACATATCCATTTCTATTTTATCTGTTATTTTTGATGTGCAAGCCTACACTTTATGAATACAGCATTCAAAGGTAGAACTGAATGTGATTGAATGTGTGTAGCAACAACGAATATAGACAATGCAATGCATGGCTAATATGTGTCACAAAATAAAAATAGTTTGTATAAACAGAAACTTAAATGGATGCAAGGAATTAGGTGCCACAATGTCATTTCCCTAGCATGGATTTTAATAGCACAGCAAAATGAGAATGAGTATCCGCATGAAAGATGCTTCCACCTCCCTGCCAAGTCCCCGTACCGCCCAACGAGATTAAATAGAAGCTGACAGGTTTTGTTTAGAGGTTGTCCAGACTCATTTGTGAGCGCAGAGCAGGACAAAGCAAGGTGTTTTTTTCAGGATTGTAACGAAGGCAGACTCTAAAATCTAACAATGAGTTCTTTCCTGCCCTTCAGAAAGGAGAGTGGCTAAGAATCATACAAAATCAATTGTTGGCGACCGGACCAATGTTAGACATTAGGAATGTAATGAATCTGAAATTGAAGGAGAGCCAGAGTGACCAGTAATTCAAAATCTTATCTTGAAAGTGTGTGTGCTTGGAGAGTTCTCAGGGCTACAAGTGTGATAGGATGTTGGTTTACTTATTTGGCAGGTATTGCTCCAGACTTCAAGGAAAGGTCAATAAGCTGGTCACCTTGTCAGATGTGTTTATTGCATTATAAATGAAAGAATACATGTATTCACCTTTTATATGAATGCCCACATGCTGAGTGGATTATAACCTTCACACTGTTTACTGTATAATGGAACGAATTGCCAACAACACACCCATTTTTAGGAAACCATTCTGGAAGAAAGCGTTCGTCCTTGCAATGGTCAATGGGGTCTACCCATTTATTTTACAACTAACAGCACAACAAAATCTTATGTTATCATAAACGGACAAGGATTTACAGAGTAGTTCAACAAATATAGTTTTTGTTTTTGTAACTTACCACTTCCTCGACTATGTTCTTTCGGTGGTAAAGATGCATAAAGAGGAGTAGTTTTCTGAATATTCTCAGGAATAAAATCTGTCCTTGGAGACTCTTCTAGACACTTTCTTTTATCTATACTTTATTCATGCCTGTAATTGACCTTGCAAAACATGTCAGAATTAACAGGCCATTGTAAATAGTCATTTAGTGAGACTATTATCTATTGGCTTTCAACATTCATTTCGGAAATTCATATTTATCTGTCCATTAGGGTTAATGATTATTATTATTTACTTATTTATTGTTGAATAACTAATGTTCCACTTCGACTACAGTAAGCTTAGCACGCTGTGGTTTTGGGAATCTTGGGTCATGTATAAACTCAAAACATTAAAGATTTTGTTCAAATCCAAATTAAACGGATGCATTCAATTCATTAAATGTATAAAATTACTTAGAAAAGGGAAAAGAGATCTTACCTCCTCCATACATACACGCCAGCATAATGGATGAAATCCACGACACCTGGCTGCTAGTAACATCGAAGATGACCTCAATCTCCTTGAAGAAGACGGTGATGGACTTTGGGAAGGCGTAGGAGAAGCCGATGGAGATGAAGGCGCCGATCACCACCATCCATCCCCAGCCACCCTCCGGGGGCGTGTATCCTTGAGGGCCACCGACTGCAGGAGCCATTTCTGCTGAATAGTATCCTCAGCTACAGTCTGTGCAGAGGGTCGTAGCCTGTTGGGTGAAGGAAAATAGCCAAATACTTGATACCATGATCACCTTGACTTAAAATACTATATTTCCATGTTGGTTTTGTTGTTGCTTTTTAGTAGGCTCAACTGATGGTAACATATGTGTCAGTGTTAGATAACAGAACATGAATATATGCTACAGTGCCATCTGGATCTCACGCAGCATATTTGATGCTTTTCTTTTGGAAAGATATGGCTTGCGTACCAACAAGGCAGATGTATCAACGTCAGTCAGAGGGTTTGGGATGAAGTAGAGCAATACCTGGGAGAGGAACAGATGACTATGTGAGAAATCACAGGAATAATGCCTATTGGAGGAAGTGTGAAGCTTATTTAAACAGCTGCATGAGAGTGAATGTGTTGTTCAGCATTTGCATCTGCTTGTACCTCAGCTCTCTGACTTCTCTCTGCAGCCCCTGATTCATATAACACAAAAGGTTTTGTTTGTTTTTCATCAGTGATCAGTTTTAAGCATGAATCAGAAAAATGTAGCTAGTGCAGCATGATTTTTTTGAAAACCTAAAAATCAGGTCATCAATCAAGATCACTGAATAAATTGTAGACTCAGAGAATGATTTGTGTATTAAATAACACCTTGAAAAAACATGCTATGTCTGGGGTATTGTTTGGAATCATTATGTTCTGAAAGAAGAAACAATTATTTGTTTTGGAGTTGTTCGCAATCTGTCTATGAAGTGGTAAGTATTTTTTATTACCAATTTCCCTTTCCCATTTCCCTCTCCCCCTTCCATCTATTCAACATGCTTTCTATACCCGGGAACTCTCACATGTCTCTCTCGGGTGGTGATGTATGTATATGGGATGCATCCAGAGTTCAGAGTCAAAAGGATTAAAGGTATCGTATTGTTTCCAGAGGTGAGGCTCCGCCGACAGCACATCGATCAGCCTTGGAGAACACTGCTTGTATTTGGACGGCTCAATTTAGTGAGCCAGCCTAGGTTCTACTCTGGTGGGTGGGGGAAGACAGGATGTTTTGTGGCTTGGGTTGTTTTATTGTTATTTATTTATATTTTGCATTTTCAGGCAAGGCAGACTTAATTTGGTTGACAAATTGGTCTAGTGGCGTGAAAAGTTATTGGATGAGCAAATTGTGTGTAATGAACTGTGAATATTTAATGCGCCACAGAACTTTTGTTATTGAAATGGGATTTGAGCGGCTACACTGCAGCCATAAAAAGGTGCCTCTGTTGTAGTACAGAAGTACGGAACAGAGGTTATTTTAACAAATTTAAATTGACATCGCCTGACACCCACCTCACCCGCCAACCCTTTCAGCAGTGGTTGAAAACTTTTTGGGGTGATTGCAAATGGGTGATTTTTATGTGCTTTCACACATATCTTTTTAACCAAGTAAAGTCAGAAATCTCCTGTGACCTCATATGCATATCGGGCCACCCCATGGAAAACAGCATGCTTTAACCTGCATCATAATATCAGATTGAGAGTGTGAATAACTTTGTCACTAGGACTGGGCTCACCTTCTTGTGATGGTTTATGTGAGCGTGACAATAATCGTCTTACAGGAGGGAATCACTGGTCTATAGTGCTGGAAGAGTTCAGCTCAGGGATAGCCTTAATCTGAAACAAGAGGTATACATGTATGTACACAGTATACATACACACAAACACAGTGCGCCACTTGTCCACCCACACAGCCACGTCCTATTAATTCATTCAAGAAGCTTGCTTCTCATTAGAAATTAGCCAATATTTATTAAACAATATGATGATAGTCAGAAGAGTCAAGCAATAATAATTCAACCTGCCTTACCTAATTTTAAGCTAAATATACTTCTAAAAAGATATTAATATAAAAAATAATTATTGATACAAAAACTGATCAAAAGGAGGGACGAACAATAATACAAAGTCGTGACATGATAAACAATGAGCAATATAAAATGCCTTCTTCTCCATAAATCCTAACAAAACATGTGCAAGTAAACCATACATTTTCCAATCTATAAAGGGCCATGCCATGCCATAAGAAGTGTGATCTGCATCTCTATCCGTCAATGTATTCATACCTTGCCTTTAACCAGCTCTCTTCGACACCAGACAAGCGATGGCCCTGCGTTGATCCTTATCTGTCTGAAGGGCGGCCTCCCACTACAAGGCAGTTGTCATCGTAGGGTCCGACGAGGGCCAGATGTACTAAACAAAGACAACTCTTCACACGCGATCGCTCGGGATGGGATCGCAAGTTGTCACGGCTCCTTTCACAGGAGTTTGAAAAGATTGAAGTTTACTCATTTATTACCAGGAGGGATGTCACACAGACCCACACACGCACAGTCAGTCAGTCACAATCACATACACACCAATCCTAGGGTGTGTATGTTCCTCTAGTTCCTCCAAACTGTGTGGTGGGACCTAATGCCCTGCTTTTTAAAAGGCAATTCCCCCCCCACCCCCCTTCCCCCCCTATACAAATCAAATACACACACACACAGACACACCCCTCATCATGGGTGCACTCTCACTCACACTGACACAAATTGCAATGTGTCTGGCGCCTTTTTGGGGGGGGGGGGTCGTATATAGTGCGAGGAAAAATGGAAAGGATATCAGATTAGATGCTCTTTGGAACCCTGATTTCCTGTGTGTGTTGACACATCAATGCATTTTTTTAATTGGGTCTTGGGAGTTATGGCTGTAGGAGTTCCGGTCCACATACAGAGAACATCCATTGTTTACTAGTGGGAGGGGGGGGGCATACTGCACCTGGGAGAGTGATTTCTGATCGCTGCATAGATCAGCCCAGGCCAGGGGCTTCCTCCGCTGGCATGCCTACTCGTGGGAAGGCCTTGCAAGGTGCCTCAAACTCAAAACTCTCCTTAAAACCTGCTTTCTGTTTATGAGATCTTTTATTCGCTCCCGTTTGCTTCAAATCGTATGACGAGTTTTGTTTTGGATTGGAGGGACTACAGCCCACCCATCCCACGCCCCCAATGCAACTCGATGTCTTCAGGAGGGCAGGCATTTATTGCCGAGTGTATTGGGCACAGAAAGGAAATGGATTTGGGAAACATATACAATCTTGTTCATACACAGACACACAAAAGTGCAACATGCAGTCACCTACAAACACTTAAACACTCTCTCACAAGCACTCTCTCACACACACACACACACACACACACACACACACACACACACACACACACACACACACACACACACACACACACACACACACACACACACACAGACACACTCACAAATTACTCCAACGCACAAACACAGTACTCTAACACCCACACACCCACAAGTGTACAAAAGTGCAGGCATCATCACACACGCCCTCTTGCGCTCGTAATACGCACACAAATAAAGAAAGTGCCTGGACACACGGAAGCAAACAATCTCCTTCTCACTGTAGCGAGATGCAAGGGAACCACAGCGACAGAGGCGGTGTCTTCAACAGACCTACGGTGCATCCATCTCTTATCCCCTCATTCTCTCTCTTGATGCAGAGTCAGGTTGAACTGTCATCTTCACCATCCATCTGAATAGCAATCCATGCACTTCGCTTTCTTTTTTCCGTTCTATTCTGTCTTTAGCTTTTGACTCCTCTTACCCTGATTTGGCCTACCCATTTGCCACTCTCCCTTTCTTTATTCTTTTCCTTCCAATGAAAGACATTTTAACACACTGTGGTTTACTCAAAGTAGAGAATCCTTGTGCTTATCAGCCCCGTTCCTTTTGGAGGAAGTCAGATCACAGCAAACACCATGGCAGAACTCGACGGCGTTTGATTAGAATGTGTGATAAGTGCTGGGGGCTTATTGTTACTGCTCTATTGTGTCAGGTTTCAGAAAGTAACCATAATGAAAGAATGCATTATTGTTGATTGATTGAACCATTCAAGTTGAGCTCTGAGACAGGTGACTCCAGGCTTGATAATTAATGCTGAATTCTATACGTGTTATGCTCTGCAAAAAAATAAGAAAGTGCCAATAAAATTAATAAATTTAAAATGTGTGAGAATATATTGAAACGTGTATTAGTATTTAAATCTGACCAATTGAAATGAAGAAATGTTGACAAGCAAACTCACTCGAGAGTGGCCCACTTTATTTGAAACAAGAAAAGGAAGAAAAGATCTTTAATAATTTCAGTTTCTGAGTCTCCTGCCTAAAGTCACGCAAGAGCGGAGATCAACAACATTATCTTGATAATGAAAAGCAGCCCATGGCTGAGTTAGAGGGATTTTCTGTGATTAGCTTATGCTACGTGTGGCAATATTTAGCTTTCTTCCAATAGCAACTATAAAACTTCCACTATTCCATAGTGGAAACATCCCATCAACTCAACTAAGTACAGTGTAGTTTGGACCGAAATCTTAAGGCTGGTATTAATTCAGATATAATTGCCTATATACTTTGTAGGTAAGAAGGCAACCAATTCTCAGATAGATTATATTAATTATATAAAAAAATCAGTTCAAGTTACAAATGTACTCATCAAAGGTTTATGTTGGTAACATCCCAAGTTTAACCTAGAAATTAAGATAGTTCTTTCTAATGTTAGGAGCCATATTCTTCCTTTTATTAATTATGTGTATTATGAATGTTTTTGGCGACCCCCACAGGTCTTGAGGGCTTGTGTGCACATAATGGAGCCTGGGCAGCATCAGGTGTGGCTGATTACACAGCAAAAAGGTTTTCTACTATGGCTTAGCCCACTTCCTGCTTTTTTTGGTTTAAGAATTAGAAGTCAGTATTATTTGGTTTATTGTTATACCAAATAAACCCACAAGACCTTTTTGCAAACTCAACAAACTTCCGGACATTATATTCTTTGACACCTCATGGACTCAAGCATTGTCAGATACTAGATGGCGGTCAGTCACCAGTGATGTTTATTGGAACCAGGAACATTTGAGAAATGTCACTACACTAATCATTTATTTCTTAAATAATCATTGTTCCTGGCTTCAACCATTTATAATGACTTTATTAGATTACCTTAGAAACAATGTTATGGTATAAAATTCCTGGTAACATCTTCCATAGCATAGGAACATTTTCCCTCTAGTGTCATGGTACATCTTCTTACATATTGGCTACGTTTTTGCAGATTATTTTACAATTTACTTAGAAAGTATGCTGAAACTGTATGATAAAAGGAAACATTGTTTTTTTTCATGATATGACAATGTTTTTACCAAAACCCATGTGATATAATATTCCATTGCCTATGCAATTCAAAATATTTTTTTCATTTATATATGTTCCACAAAATTAGTAAGTAAAACAATTTAATTAGTAAGTACAATGAAACTGTCCTGTAAAAGGAATCCCTGTTTGTTTCCATTGTATTATTAGGCCCTTACCATATACCTTGTTACAGGATAATCCTTTATCATGCAACAAACTTTACCATGTATGTTCCACAACAGTACACGGTGACGTCCCCTTTTCAATGCACTATTTAGCTTGCATTGACTTTTTAATTGGCTCTAGCCAGTGTCACTCAAAGCACAACGACTGGAACTCTATCTTTCACTGGCAGCGGCACTCTTCAACTTTATTCTATGTCGTCATACTCTCATTGTATTTGTGGTGGAAGGATGGATAGATGGTTGTTAGCTTTCCCAGACAGAGAAGACGGCTTAGCGAAATACTAAATAGAAACAATCCGGAGTTCACCAATCAGTTTTAGGGATGCCAGAAATACCAAAAGAAATCCTTATCAAATAGACAGTCTAAATCTCAACAAATCTTCAATAGTTTCCACCAGTGTACACACATCGAGGTCAGTTTATCAGTGTCATATACTGTTTTAGCGTGTAGAACCATCAGAATAACTCTCAACCTGCATAATTAATGTAATTTTGGCAAAAAATGTTGCATAGTGGGCCTTTAATGCAAACAATCGCAACAAAAAACGCCTGCAGAAATTGTCCGACACCCGCTGGTCTCAGCATGATTCATGTCTACAGTAGCCTATGTCTTCTGTCATTGATCAATATGAGGACATTTTAACCACGATGATTGAATTAAAATCAGAGGGGAACAGCAAGTGCAGCTCGAAATTGGCGACCTCCCACACAAGAGCAATGGAATCATTTGATTTTATTATATGCCTTGTGACGTGGTGTTTGAACGATACATTTCGGCTGCGCATGTATTTTTGTAATTTTTGTAATTTTTGTAATTGCTGCAATAAAATATGTTGTTGTTGACTTCTAACATGCCTCTATCTTTGCTGTTTAAATCTAACAGTAGTCTATGAGTAATACATCGGTGGTAACCACTGTTTTTGGTAGCGAATTTGTGCCAGCTAGGCATTCCGTGGTATTGGATGTGTTACACATCCGATACACGGAATGTCCGCTGGTGACGCCACTGAGCCTATAGTAGGCTAACGATGCTCTTAGCATCCAACGAGTAGCCTGCCCCTGGAGTCCTGGTTAGCTACGAGCGTTTTCACGACGTTCGTTACCAACGATGCTTTCGGGAAACGGTGTGAAAACTGTACGATGCTCGTACGACGCACTTCACGATCCACTTAGGCTAACGATGCTTTCGGGAAACTGGGCCCTGGAGATTGAAGTGACGTCTGAATGGGTATGCTTGTGTCTTTGTGTTTGTGAGTGTTTGTCTGAGCAAGAGACAGTGTAAAGCTGCCTGCACATTTGTGTCTGTTTCCTTATGTGTGTATGAACAAGAAAGAGTCTGTGTTTGTGTGTGCTTTACAAAGTGGAAAGTCTAGTAAACAAAGCCAATGATTAATATTTTATGCAACAATTGAAAAGTATGCCTCAGTACATGTACACAATAAGATACAAAGTTAATTGAGTCGGTTTATCTCAACCTCAAACTGTTTATGTGTATGTATGCAATTTGTGTGTGTGCACGTCTGAATGTGTCTGCATTTACAGTTTTCCGTGGGCACCGACTATGCCTGTGAATTCAACATTTACCGTAGCCACACAGATCGAGTATGGCAAGGCATTTCCCCCAGTATGGGGGTTCCATTGATGTAGGAAGTATTTTAGTGGTTCAGGAAACACAATGAATACTACCCCTGAATGTATGCCGGCAGCAGCGGCCACACACGCCATCGGTCAACACCTTTGTTCCGTTTATATGTGGCCAGTGTTATCGTGTCACTTTTAATACTTAAATTGAATCTTTTAAAATGGTTATACAAAGAAAAGAGATGGATACGGTAGTAATATATTACGTTGAAGTGAAACATTGGTGGATTCATGGAGATGGATGGGTGTCTTGTAGAATGTGTTCGCAATGATCATGAGAAAATATAAATCCTGGTTCATTGGGATTTATGTGGCAAGCTATTAGCCATTTTTTGGAAGGGGGTGTGGGAGTTGCCGAAGACATGGACGCCCAATCTGTAATCCACAATGTCACTGTCCGGGTTGTTGTTGTGGAACCACAGGAGGTGGAGGAAGTCTCTGTGGCTGCTCGCTTAGAGTGCGGCAGAGAGAGTTGAGGCGGCTTTTGGCGTACTCCCTGTTGTTGGGCAGTCGTTTTCGTGGGGACTGGAATGGAAGGGGTGCGACCCAATTTTTCGACTTGTCTTGTCGATACTCATCGTCCGTGATCTGCAGGAACCTCAGGTCATCCATCGAAGGAGCGCGCTTGTTTTCATTGGCTGTGTGAAGGAAGGATGATTGACCCAGGTTTTCTCCATTGAGCCTCTGTGTGCTGTTAGGGGTGTCGAACTCTCTTTCAACCTCCAGAATGGAGGTTTTGAATGATCTGCTTGGGGTGGCTTGTGCGCTCCTCCGGGGCACACATCGCCGACGACAACCCATCCAAGGTCCAGCTTTTGGGTGAATGGCACGTCATGTGGACCTTTTATTTGACCTCTTATTTTGTGTACTCCTAGAATGTCTCTACCGAGCTACAGGAGTATGTGTGCATGTGGAACCAGGGGTGGGATCTCGTCTGCGATGCGTCTCAGCCTGGTGTCCATGGTGTCGAGCAGCATTGGGGGTAGGGATCTCCGAATGGTTGATTGGGATTTGGTTGCATTCGAGGAGTGTGGGGAGAGGGAAACTGACCTTGTCGTCGGCTGTCTCCACAATGTAACCACGGGCCTTCCTGCCAGCTTTCTCTTTGAGTCCTGAACATGTCCTGACTGTGTATGGTGATGGACTAAACGCCACGTTGATGATGCTGAAGAACTCTGACGTCGCCAAGGAATGGTTGCTTTGCTCGTCCAAGATAGCATGAATCCTTCTGGACTCCTCCCTTCGTCCTTCAGGAAAGACGCTGACGAGGCAGATCTTGGAACATGCCCTGTGGCTCATTCCCTCTCCGCATATTTCCATGCACTTGGAGGTGACTTCCTGGTTGTCCGCTTTTTCTACTTCCTCCCCATTCTCTGAAGCGGGGGGAGATGACTTGGACTTCCAGGGAGCTAGTCCTGGATGGAGTGCTGAGGTGTGGTGGTTGCTGCCACATTCCTTGCGGTCCACCTCTGTGATGAAGTCCCTAGCTAGGTGGGTTTGCTGAGGAGCAGCACTGGAACATATGTGATTGTCTTTTAGAAACTGCTTGTGCTCTTCGAGCGTCTTCTCCCTGAAGCCTCTTTATTTCCTCAGTGGCTGGGCGTTGTCATAGATGGGGCAGTGCTTCCCAGGTTTGATGTTTCCAGGTCTCTCTGTGGGGGACACTTGTGTCTTGTGCACATATGGCTGGAAGGTGAAGGCCTTTCATCCTGGGTATTGAATGGAAGTTTGTTGACGATAGGAGCCGTCCCTCTGGAGGTGTCTGGTAAGACAGGCCAGGTAAGTAGCCGTCCATCTCCGCAGCTTCTAGTTCTAGGAGCAGGTCAACCAGGTCGCGGAGCTTGTAAGGGTCTTTGTAAGTCACCTTCGGAAAGTCCTCCAGTTTATCAAACAGAGCCCTTTCGATTGCCTCTGGTGAGCCATAGTACTCTTCCAGCCTCTGCTAAACCATCATCAATCCGACCTGGGGCTGCCTGATGTTGACTGCTTTGAGCCTTCTTGCCTGTTCTGAGGACTCCTTGCCATGCCATTTGATGAAGAGATCAAGCACTTCTCCTGCTGACAGGCCCAGGCCTGTAATGGCTCCGTAAAAGATGGACTTCCATGCCCAAAAATTCTCTGGCTTGCGTCGAAATTTATTAGCCCTGAGGTCACGAACTGACCCCTCCACCTGGCGGTGGAGGTGTCAGGGTTGCTTTGGTTGACCGTTCCGCCCTGGTTGGCATGAGGATCGTTGAGGGGTCGCTGTCGGACTCTCAGGTCCATCCCTCTATCGTTCTGCCTCTACAGAGTGCCTCTGTTGTCATAGGCAGGGGTGTCTAGAGTATGGGCGCAACGTGCTGCTTTATGTCACTAGTAACTAGTGGTAACTCCTGATAGGATGAGGCATGTGGATTGTGTGAGTCAGAATTCAGGCTGGATTGGTCCTGCACATAGTGTTCTGTACGTTGGAGTCGTGTCTGGGGTGAGAGAGTTAGAAGCTCTACTGCGGTGTGACTGATGGTCTGAGTCTATCAAACCTGACTTCAGTATTTCTATACAACATCCATTTCCTTTTCTGTTTGTAGAGCCTCTAGGGTGGCATCAAGGCGGATTCTCTCTAGTTCGAGGCGGGTCTCCTCTACTTTGAGTTCTATTTCCCTCTGAACACAGTCAAACCTGGAGCTTCCTGCTTCTGCCTTGGCTCAGGCTTTGATGATGTCTGGGTTGATGAAGAACTGCTTGACGCTTTTGAGGAACGAGACTGTATTGACTTGTGGTCCTCTTCTTTGAAATGTTCTTCGGGCACTGTGGTATATGCCTAACCCCCTTCTGCCATGGTGAGGGGAGATGTGTGTGTTCACTGAGGTGAAGACGTCAGACGCCTGTCTGACAGTCCTTCAGTCTTTTTCCCAGCCGTTCCTTTCTTACAGCTTGATGTTATGGTGTTTTTTCACTGTACTGGTCTGGGTGGATCTGAGCAGCAATCCCACTATGCAGTTCAGCTAAACTAATTGATAATGAATAACTCCAAGAAGCAGGGTGCCGATTAGGAATGTTAACTCAAATTCAAAGAGTGAAACTGAAACACAAACGTAAACATATATCAGTTACAACACTGGATGAACAAGAAATGCAAATACACAATATAACATATTGCATCAAGTAAGAGCACAAAAGTTGTCTCTCTCCAGAGGCAATGTACAGATACTGAAAACATAGCTAGCTAGCTAACGTAGCTAGAAAACGTAGCTAGTGAACGCAAAGCTAGCGAAAGTAACATAGCTAGCTCTGTATAAAATGGTATAAAACGATTAAATTAGTAAATTAATGAAGTGTACTATTAAAGTGATAATCCTCATCTAGGTTTGTGTAAATTACACTTTAAACGGAACTCATAGTCGTTTGAAAGTGAATGGTGTTTAAATTGTGTACATTAATGTTCCTCATCAGAGCGTCCCACTCCTATCAAAGGAACCTTGAATCAATATGTTCGAGGGTTGTTCAGGATATTGTGCTCATGTAACATGTCAATTGATACAGGATATATGCTACCAAATAGACATGAGATACAATCACTGAACGAAGGTTATGAAAATAAAAGGCACATTTTTAACTAGAACTGATACTCAAACACATTTTTATGCCAAAATAAGTTAATATAATAATAGTTAATATTGCATTTTCCATTGGATCAAATGAATGTCAGCCATGTTTGGTTTTCAGCGATAGCACTGTCCATATCTACCACACCAACCATAGAAAACGTTACATTCCAAAGATTTTCTGGCAAGACCTGAAATATTTGTCCTAATAACTCGCAAACTGAAAGTCATGTACGTTGTACAATCACTGAAAGAATATTATGCAAACACTAACACACGTTTCTCGATAGAAATGTTATCAAAACCCATTTTAATGCCTAATATAAATCCAATAATTTCATTTTCCACTGAGAATATGTCAGTCATGCTGTTTGTTTTTTCAGACAGAAACTTGACGTCACGTGACGTGGATGCAACGAGTACACTGCCTCTACGCGAATCCCTGTTGCTCTGTCTTTCTCTCTCTATGTGTCTCTCTCTCTATGTCTCTCTCTCTATGTCTCTCTCTCTCTCAGCACCTCTGAGACTGCAGCCAGATGGCCGCTCTATTGACTGACAGAGTTGGAGGGAGACAACATTAACTGTTGTGCAGAGGTGGCCGTGGGAGAGTTTGGCTGGGCACCAGAGCTTTGGTTGTTGCTCTAGAATGGGCCTGAGCAGCAGCAGACGCCAGTATATTGGGATTCTCTCTCATGGTTATTGTCCCTGGTGTTCTGATGCGCTGTTCTTGCTTGAAGCCGATTGCTGGCTAAATAACACCAGAGATAGAATGGATGACATGTGAGTAGTTTCTCATCAAAGGACCTTAAAGATTTTTCTATACATTTAAATTCTTTAATTGATGCTAATGTAAATCTTTAGATAGTCAGATTTGCCATTCCAAAGGTATCGTTGAACAGAGCTATCTAGTGGATTAATCTTTATTGCACTACTTCGATATTCAATCAGGGGATTAATCCCATTCATGAGTCACATTCTTAACACGGCAGTGGAGAATTAGCTATTAAATGGTGCTTTCAACGTCTTTTCTCCATTACAGCACCTGATCAGTTATATCCCTCCGTTGTTATAATTGTCTGGGCCAGAGTCTAATCAGCGCTAACAGAATCCCTCACAGTCTTTTATAATGTTACAGCCTCTATCATATATGCTCAAAGACATCCATTCATCATCACATTCTACCACCATAACGCCCTGTCAGCATGAGGATGAGAGAATTGACACAGGCCTAATGTCCAATAAAAACACAGCAGAGCATAATATCTGGCAGGATTGGTGGGCTGAGCGTGGCGCGTTCTGCCGTGGAGATCATGGGGGAATCGGGCGCGGAGCTGTGATTTAGGAGGCGGCCAATTCCCTATTGATAGTCTAAAGGATTTCCTCTCTGTGTCATCATAAAACCCATGTACCACGCTAGGCCACAGTGCACCCTTTTTCTTTTTTTGCATCTTATCTTTGCCCGACTCATTTTCTGCATGAGGAAGTCTGGAAAATTGACTTGAATTGCTCCATGCAAATAGGTTGTATTTTGCATTTACACGGGTAGACACAGTGAAGCGGAGTGTGGCAGCAGGTATGCGTGTGATTCTCAACCAGGGTTTTTCCAACCCATAACATTTAGAAATACACGATGAGCCTGCGATGAGGCATGGTATAGCCCAGATCAGCATTCACTGCCTTCCTTATGAGGGGCGATGGAGAGGACAGGCCTTCAGCAATTAGATCTACATTAATGTACCTCCTGGCTCTATGCAGTGGCTAAACTCCTTTGGAAGAGGAGAACCAAACACACACACACACACGCACACGCACACACACACATTTATATTCTTTACATTCTGAACATTTTCAATTGTAGAGATCCCATTATATCTGATATAGGAACGTCTACCATCTAAAGCCTATTCTGTTCATTTTAAATTCCAATTGATTGAGATTTGAAATTGATTGCATGTCGAACTGTCACCAATCCATCTTAAGCACAAGTTCTTTATCACATGAAGAACTTGAAACCAGCTCCAGGCTGCAATATATATATATATATATATATATACATATATATATGTATATATATACATATATATATATATATATTTAACTTTTGATATTTAACGCTTTTGAAAGGTTAGTTACAATGCAACAGGGAAACAGGTTGAGACAGCTTCAGTGCAACACCATTTGCATTTCTTACATCTGTTTCTATGACAGTTACATGCAGTCTCTTACTCGTCCCCCCTCGTTATCTCCTCGAGTGCTAATGTTGCTGTGCCACTCTGAGTCTTTTGTCAGGCTCCGAGTCTTTATGTAGGTCCAGATTGTCTGCAAAGCTCCTAATGAATTATTAATTAGTGGCATTGCAAAGTGCGGGCGTAATTTACTTCTTTGCGTTGCACACCGTATATTATTCAGCTGTCGGGGAGGCTGAACAGCCAACTTTTAGACTGTGCAATACTCCTCACAAGAAGAAAGATGAAACCCTGTAGCACAGAGCCTAAGTATTTTCTTTTGGGGCATTTTTATGATTTATTATAGAGTGAGATAGTGTGGAAGTTATTGGAGATAGAGGGGAGGACATGCAGTGAATGACCACGGGCAGGACTCAAACCTGGTTTTCTGCGTTCAGGACTAGGCCTATATGGTACGCGCTCTACCTGGTCAGCCACCGGCCGCGGCGCCCAGAGCCTGAGGATTTGAACGAAGATATACCAACAATGAAATCTACGAATCGACCCGACAATTTCCCTGAAAGCTAGGGTATGACGTTGATTTTTGAAGCATTTTTTTGTGATCTTTGCATCCGTAAAGGAAAACATCAAGTCAGTTCTAGGCCAGATGTTTGCGGTTCTAAGTCTGTCCATATACATAATAATAATAATAATAATAATAATACATTTAATTCAGAGGCGCCTTTCAAGACACCCAAGGTCACCTTACAGAGCATATAGTCATCATTCAAAACTATGTAAAACAGACTAGGAATAAAAGGAAAACAGAGGTTAAACATGAAGAATAATAATAATTAATAACACTCAAAGACGCCTAAAGTGAAGGGGGGACCTCACTAACCAAAAAGGTAGCCGTGATAGCCGTGTATGGCGGATTGGATGGTAACCTTTTCTTCCAGGAGGCCATGTGCATTATCAGAAACTGCCCTTGTGGGCAGGCTCAGTGTGGAGCTCATGGATCTCATGAGCACAACCCAGCCATTTGAGCCTGTGACCTAGGATACACAAAGCAATGAGGAACAGCCCTGCCCTCTGGCCCTGTGACCCGGGGCTGTGACCTTGGTCTGTGACCTGGGATACACAAAGCAGCTGCTATGAGTGCTGCTCCTGATGCTAAAACCTCTTTGAATATGAGTGCGCTCTGCTAGAACTACACTAAAGTCACTAAATACATACTGTACATCCCACTATAATTATGTCGACCCAATGAGGACCAGACTGACTTGTTAGACTGCATGTGACTCGCAATTTATTAAATATTTAGTTTGTTTATATTCAGGCCCTATGTATGCATGCTGATATAACTCATATCTTAATGTACTATGATAAATGTGGGCAGAACCTAGGAGTGAATAACTGATGTAATTTATTCCACTAAAAAACAATAGGCCAACTTGATCCAAATTCAGTATCAGCTATGTGTATAGATAAATTAATATTTAAAGACTTTGAGATCGACTTGTAGCTGGAAACATCTGTATGCAGGCAGTGGACACAGAGCAGGGGATATAGCTGGATGAAATCTTTTGAAATTGACGCTACATGACCAAGGTTAAACTTTTCAAACGTGTGAGGTGCCCAAAGCCAAGCAGAGGGAAACCCACCTGACAAACTTCTCTGCTTGTTTTATCTACCGCCCGTAATAGTGGCATAGTGGCAGCCAGCAGCCGGGCCCACAACTCATCCGGGCAATTAAATGGTGAGCAAACCACCGGCATTCATTGGAAAGAAAGACAGAAAAAAATATGAAGGCTGTGGCTGCCCTTGAAACCGACTCACCTGAGAGTAAGGGAAAATAACAGTATACATAAATATGGAGAATGCAGGCATGAATATTTAATTTGCTGGCAGTGCAGCAGCAGCACACAAGATAAAAATAATGCATCCTTCTAAGTCAGGACCTGTTTATGAAGTTGAGCTAAAAGCTATTCTGTGTTATCAGATTTATCCACCAAGCCCTGCGTTTCCTTTGAACCTCGCCATGCTTTATTTAAATGTCAGCATCAGGCGTTGTGCTAGATGTGCTGCAGGATGATTCCCACTTCTCCTGCTTGATTTTTATTGAATGCTTCCTGTCAGTTTCAGACAAGGAAGAGTGGGGACCAGAGAACTGAATCTGACTCTGAATCGTTTACGTTTGTGTTTCAGTTTCACTCTTTGAATTTGAGTTAACATTCCTAATCGGCATTGAATCACCAACACAAGAAGGTCAAAGTGTCTTTGTTTGATTTGTGCTGTTTCTTTCGACATCACTTGGGAAAAGAAGGCGCTTCCCCCAAAACAGATTAGGGTCAGACTTGTTTAAACACTTTTAAATAAGCCCTTTGTTAAATCCAGAAGAGATGGGATATTTCACCAGGCAGTAAATGTGATCTGTAAGGTTATCATGTTTGGACTTCCACCTGGATTACTGCTTTATGAGGTCTCAGAGTCGCAGTGGAGGTTCCTCACACACACAGGTATAAAGGTATATGTGTTATGGCGTCTGGAGGGAGAAGGATCACCCTTTGTGTTTTTTTTGTCTGTTTGTTTTCATGTTATGGGCGGAGCTAGCGGACTCCAACTTCTCCAGATTCCTCCTTTCTCCACCTCAACCAGACACTTCTGAGGATCATCTTGATCAACACTTCCTGTTTATAAACTCCGGCTTCTAAGGCATTCATCGTCAGATCATCAAACAGTTGAGGACCAGGCTGACGCTGCTACCTCCGTTAGCAGCGTTCCGGGTCTCTATGCATCTTCATCCTAATATTCAAGTCTATCGGGTTCTAACCCTCTGCTCCTGTCCAGACCGTCTCACTACCGTGGCGCTGTCCCTCCACGCCGCCTTCCTGGTTCCTACACCGACCCGGCTGGCTGGCGACCAGCCGCTGCTCATTCCCATCAAATAAACACTTGAACTGTTGTCGTGCGTTTGGGCTGCCCAACCTGGGGCCGTAACAGTACATGAAGGGCCTTTAACAGGTGGCAATCTGGGGCCATAACAGTACATGAAAGGCCTCTAACAGGTGGCAACCTGGGGCCGTAACGGTACATGAAGGGCCTCTAATAGGTGGCAAGTACTTAAACGCAAGGGCCCTAATTCTTTTGTCATTCTGAGGTTTGTGCCATAACGGGGTTAGTTGGTGGCTTTAATCTATTTCCTCTATGCCAAGGCATGCAATCGGGGATGCTTTGAGCGAACCACGCTTGGCATGAATACACAAGTGGAATAACACGAGTGTCTGTGAGAGAGAATAGTATTATATTAGTGATGTGTTTGAATGAAGTATGAATTACAAGAAGCTTGAGTTCCAATAGCTGAGCCTCCTGATGATACGGCTGCAATTTCTACATGGCTAATCAAAATTAGCGTTGATTCTAAAAACGACCTCAACCTAAATTAGCATTTTTTGTTTGTCCTATTTCATTGACATAAAAGCATCTCGTTACATTTACATTGTGCTAATGTAGCAGGTATATATCTTCATTGGTAGTAAACAGTCCACCATCAAACCATTTAGGACGATCTCATGCTAGGCAATTTTCTTAATCTACACAAACACTTATTTTATATCCACACAATGAGATTGTGTAATTCAACACACATGTACAGTTTGTGTAAGTTCGTCCCCTGCCTCCCAGAATGCTTCCATCCCTCCCCCCCAAACTCCAACCTGCTGTTTAATAGAAGTCATATAATTTCATTTTTGATGGACAACTGAGGTACGTTGAGAGACAACTGAGGTAGACACTCTGTGATTTCTTATGTAACAGAAATCACAGAGTAGTTCATAAAAGTTTGAATTGCATTCATTGAAATTTAAAATGTACGGTGAGTTGGCAAAAAAAAGGGCTCACCCTGCTTTCATTTCCCGCTTTGATGAAATTTCAATATACTATGGCTGAGCAAGTGCTGCAATTATTGTGGACATAGATTGGTTGGGGTCGTGGAATTCTAAAATAACCAGGTTTTGGATGGGAAACAAATCATTTACCTCTACTGGGTTCAGTGAAACATATTTAAAAATAATGGAAATTAGTTCCATAAAAAGTTGTAATGCGGTTACGAGTAACTCTGTATTGGAACGGACAAGGTTCACATATCTTCTATGTCCATTTCCAATAGTTGCGATAATTTCTTAGCCCAGGCACCACACACACATGCACGTACACACGAACGCACGCACACACATAGTCTCCAACCAGTTCATGTTTATATCTATACCCCACTGCATACTGTTATTGTCCCTTCCCATTGACAAACAAGAATGAACAGTTCATGACATTTTTTCTTTGGTTTATGGACTTTAATCTTGCATTTCATAGAAAAAAACACAAATCAATACTCAATACAGAGTGAATGTTAATGCCTGAAAATAAATTATCAAAAAGAAAGACACACTATCTGTGCATCACAAATGTTTGAGATACATGCAAAGCTGTGTAGGGCTTCTGTTTCTGTTTGGGCCTATACAGAAAGTACAACGCAAACTAGTATTATTTGTTAAATTAATGTTGCAACATTGAATGATTGGCATCCAAACAAGAATTGATTTGGTGAGTTGGCCATTTTTGGTGGTATTGATGTTCAAGAGAGTTACAATGATGAATTACTCATTAGGACTTTAATTATATTTTGGCTCCCCTTCTTGTCTTCTTTGAGCAGAAAGCTGTGAAGCCTTATGCTGTTCCTGGGTGTATGTCTTCTATATGCAAGCATTTTGTGGAAAAGAACAGTATAACCTTGAAAATGATATCACATTGTCAATAGGACAATGTGCACCTTTTACAATTGTAAAGCTTTTCTACTTACTTAATAGAATATCCTTGAAAAAGGGAAGGATAGTTATGTCTGTATAATTTTACCGCCTATTTTATAGAGGCAATCTGAGAGAGGAAAGGAGGGGAGTTAATTTTTAGCTTAATGCCTCCAAATTGCTTTGCAACATAAATCCACCAGATGATGGCCGGGAGTAAAACTAGGACTAGAATTCAAAACAAAATAATGACAGCGGCTGCATCCCAACACGTTATTATCTTATGATGGGCACACTAATAGTGGTGCTGACAATGAGGATTTCATACAGAAACTCTGTCATTAGGCTATAGCTGAGACCCCCCACCCCCCACCCCCTCTGACACACACACACACACGCACGCACACACACACACACACACACACACACACACACACACACACACACACACACACACACACACACACACACACACACACACAAAGGCAATGAAGGGGCGTGAGGGGGAAGACCACTCGGATCTGGAAAGTGGGACGGGGGGTGAAGGCAGGATTCGATATTGATTCTATGGCTTAATCAATGTTGAACAGGGGCGAGCCGCTAGTGGTGAATGCAGTCTCAGGCCGCAAAACCACCATCAAGCTCATTCAAGGATATTTCATGCAGACCCTACACAACCCCCTCACACATATATTTATATTGGAAAATAATATGACATTTTCCTTTCGAGCCCCTAACTGAAAATCTTTATGGAACGTAATGCTGGAATGTGCTGCAATCAGGATGAAAAGAAAATCAGAGAGCTTTTTTTATTCAAAGTTTACAGCTTGGAGGAAGGAGATATTCATAGATGTTTGAGAAGTCTTAAACTTGTATACCCCTCCGAATAGAATCATCCTATTGTTTGGCCATTGAAGAAACCTTCTGATCCAAAATGAACACTTATGATCAATTGTTTGTCCAATTTGCTCTGTCTTGCCAGGCAGAGATTTGTGTTTGTATAAATAATGAATAATGACGCTCACAAGGTTGAGTGAATATGTTAAACCATTTACCGTTTTGCGTAATTTAACCTAATATCCATAACGTCTGCACTGTCACGGGAGAGGAGTATAACAACATAAACACTTGTATGTTGCTACCTACTGTCAACATACCTTATTAATTATTTATTATATTATTAATTAGTGTGGAGAATCCATTAAGTAATTGGGGATATAAACATGCATTATAGATTTAGTTCTAATCCATTAATAATAATAATAATAATACATTTAATTTAGAGGCGCCTTTCAAGACACCCAAGGTCACCTTACAGAGCATATAGTCATCATTCAAAACTATGTAAAACAGACTAGGAATAAAAGGAAAACAGAGGTTAAACATGAAGAATAATAATAATTAATAACACTCAAAGACGCCTAAAGTGAAGGGGGGACCTCACTAACCACCACCAATATGTAGCACCCACTTGGGTGATGCACGGCAGCCAATCGGTTGTTAAGCCAATTTCAAATTAAGGTCGTCATTGTCTCTTGACAATAATGATAGAAATAGATTTAGATTGTAAACAAAACAGGGTTGGTCCAACATGGAATAACAGTATTTAAATTATTCATTATCAAGTTGTTTGAACTCAACTTTTACACAGCAGTAACCATAGCAACCATGAAAGAAAACAAACGGTATCCAGTGGAACTAATCAGGCAGGTGGTGACGGTGGTGATGGTGGCGGTGGTGGTGGAGATGGTGTTGCAGGTGGTGTTGACGATGGTGGTGCTTCTGGTGGTGGTGGAGGTGGTAGTGCTGGTGCTGGTGCTGTGGTGGTGGAGGTGGTGGTTGTGGTGGTGAAGGTGGTGGAGGCGCTGGTGGTGGTGGTGGTGGTGGTGGTGGTGGTGAAGGTGGTGGTGGTGGTGGTGGTGGTGGTGAAGGTGGTGGTGGTGGTGGTGGTGAAGGTGGTGGTGGTGGTGGTGGTGAAGGTGGTGGAGGCGCTGGTGGTGGTGGTGGTGGAGGTGGTGGAGGCGCTGGTGGTGGTGGTGGTGGTGGTGGTGGTGGTGGTGGAGGAGGTGGTGGAGATGGTGGTGGTGTTAGTGGGGGTGTTGGTGGTGATGGTGAGGATGAATTCAGAACAGCAAATCAAGTAAAAAAATGCACATGATTATTACACATGCTGCTAGACAACCACATGCAGCAATACATTCACACACATGCTGCTAGACAACCACATGCAGCAATACATTCACACATATTTTCTTAATTTAAGAGGAAATACATACTTTCAACCTACATACCAACAATAAAATAGCCAATGTCAACAACTCAAAAGAAGAAGCCAAAGGGTGAAATAACTTTCAAAACTTCAGTGAATCTCGTGTAACAATTTCTGGCTGCTGAGTTCAGACAGGAGTTGGTTGCGGGGGGAAACCTGGGACTTATCAAGGTCTTTCATGGCCTGTCACACGTACAAGCCTCTTTAAAGGGACCTGTGTGACTGAGATACACACACACTCAGCCAGCCCACTACCAGAGGCCAGCTCCGGTCAGCTTAGAAGACATGTTGGCAGCAGGTAGAGATTGATGATAGCATCCAATGCAATTTACTCTATGTCCATGTACGCTAGTTTGCGTTCCTTTAATGGAAAAAGGAAAATCATCCCGGAATCTGTCAGTTGGAATGGAAGTGCGATCAGGAATGGCGTCCACGGCGCACTGGGCGTTTGTTATCTGTGAATGCAGATGGTGGGAATATGTCATGAGGTTTTCTATGTGTGATGGGCATGTTCTGGCATCCTAGCTTTGAAAGGTTCAGAGCAGAGAAAATATAACGATGGATCCACTGATTAAATATATTACATTGACACAATAAAAATCTGTTATCCATTGGCATAATAAATCAATCAATTTGAATGTGGTAGCAATGGAGTTTCTTTTGTCCCACCCGTGCATTTATGTATGTCTCTGTGCATCTTTTTTTGTTATTTTTCCTTGTTTATCTTGCAGAAATAAATTAAAAAAAAACGAAAAAACCAAGCTTAAAAACAAAGGGGAACTAATTGGTGTTTAAGAGGCAATGGACTAGAACCATCAAAAATGAAAATAATGACCTATGCTAAGTAAACCTATATGACAACTTATCAGGCAGTCTCCTGATAGAAGCGTCCGATGGATCGGGTGACATGTACCGCCACAACTATCCTCTAAATTGGTCGCCATAATTATGTCTAGTTGATGCATTAGTAATTAGTCTGTTAAATTCCCACTTCCCTTTCCGCGCACTCTGCATGCAATCAAATACGATATATATACGATGTAAAAAAAAAGAAGCAATGATATTATTGGTTCTTCATTGCCAATTGGTATATTTTTTGATTTTGTTAGATAAATAATTCTGTCTGGACCACAAGTTATTAATCAAATACAATTTGCAAATATGTATTATTAAGTACATAATTTTACAAAGACATAAAAATACCAGTTCAGCATCAGATGATTATCACAAACATAGAAATTGCCACTTAACAGCATGTAATATGAGTTAATTGTGCCTCTCTGTAGTCAGTTGCACATCAACAAACAATAATTTGGACTATCTAAGTAAAGTGAATCATTCTCGGTAGTAGTTGAGTTTTCACTAAAAGTTTATTGATCATATATAGATGATGACGTGCCACCTTTGTGTGAGGTGAGATTCAACTTTGTGTCTGGTTTGATTTGGTGTGCTAGTGCTTTCAACTTTATTTTGTACACATTTTAATTAGTTTTGCCTGATTTTGAGTTGAATATCAATATAATATTCATAATATTTCAAATGAATATGTCAGAATTAATCACACTCAAGAATACGTATGGCAGAACACAAAGTCCATCGAGCTTAAAATTTGTATGCTGCAAGATTAAGCATTATTAGATTTACATTTAGGGTATTTATCCAAAGAAACGTACCCCGGTTCATACCCACATTCACGATAGAGTCAACCATGCAAGCGGTCAGTAGGGTCAGGGTGAGTCTCTTCCTCAGGGACACCTCGTCACTCTAGGAGGAGTCGGGGATCACAGCTAACAACCGTCTGGTTACAAGTCAATCCGCTCTACCTCCTGAGTTAAACCGACTCTTTGTGTACAAAAATGTAGATTGACACCAGTCTGGATTGAGTTATATGTCCTAGCTGTGTGCATGTTTATCGTAGTGTAAATTAGCCCCAACATGAACATTCAAATAACCATAGCAAACCAAAAACACAACAAAACAAGACAGTAAAGGACATAAACAGAAGACAGGATCTATGCATAAATGTATAACATACATAAATACATACCTGTATACCTAAATACATACACACAAACACACCCCCACACACATACATAGATACTTACACACCCACAAACACGCATATAAACATACCAGAAATATTATTTGTATCATGTCGCCTTAAGGCCCCCCTCCCAGGTAGCCCAGTCTGCTTTGATTGGGCAAACTCTTTGCACGTGCGTTGGCAAATTCACACCCGAGAAGTTGTTAACATTATGGGTAGCTCTGAGTCTCTGAGGTCTTGGGGGAGGGAGATCCAGAGCCTGGGAGCTGCCCTGGAGAAGGCTCTGTCCCCAAGACTGTGAAGGTTGGACTAAGGGATGGAGAAAAGGCTTACTGAGGTGGATCTGAAGGATCACGAGGGTTGGTAGGGGAGAGGAGGTCAGTGTGATATGGGGAAGCCAGTTGTTGAAGGGCTTTGTAGGTGGACTTGAAGCCTGCTGAGGGTGGACTTGAAGCCAATGAGGAGGAGTTCAGTTTTGTCACTGAGTTTGAGGAACTTTTCTGGCATCCAGTCTTTAATTGCAAACAGGCAGGAGTCAATGTGTGATCTGTTGGAGAGGTAGGACCGGAGCCAGCGGAGTGCAGTGCCTCAACACCGAGGTCTTCAAATCTAGTGAATAAGATGTCGTGGCTCACGGATTGGAAGGCTGCACTCAGGTCGAGGAGAATAAAGATGTTAAGGGCACCGGTGTGAGCAGAGGGGAGGAGGTCCTTGAGTACTTTTAGGAGTGTGCTTTCTGTGCTGTGTAGTGGGCAAAAACTGGACTGGAGGGATTCAAATAGGTTATTGGAGTACAGGTGGGCCTGGAGTTGCGTGGCAACGAGGCGTTCCAGGGTTTATGAGAGGAAGGGGAGAGTGGAGATAGGCTGGTAGCGGTTGAGGCAGGAAGGATCAAGACTGAGAGTGAGGAGTTGAAAAAGTTAGTGAGGTAGGGGCATAGGACAGGGAGGCAGGACGTCAGCAGGGGGGTGGGGAGGGGGTCAAGGGAGCAGGTTGTGGGTTTGGATTAGCTGATGAGTTTAGAGATGTAGGCAGACTTGGAGGCGGTAAGGGCATCTTTTTAAGCAGAGAGGTGGAGTTTATGATGGGCAGTGAGTGATGATTTCTTGGTGAGTTGTTCCAGTTGGTTGCCAGTCTGTTTCAGTTGACGAAGCTCAGGTGTGAACAAGTGTGTGAAGTGTGAAGAGGTGTTGAAGGAAATGTTTTTGGTTTTGCGGTGGGCCAGTGTGTTGAAGGAGGCAGACAAGGTGGTGTTGAGGTTATTGGTGAGATTAGGTGAGATCATCAGTTGTGTTGAGGGCTGATTCCGGGGGCAGAGCATTGGACAGCAGATCTGAGAGTTGGAGGGGATCGACAGATTTGGTGTTTCGAGAGGAGTGGATATTGAGTACGGTTAGATTGACAGAGCAGACTAGGTCACGGCTGTGACCTCTTACATGGGGGCGAAATGCATGGGAAAGTGAAGTGCTGGGTAAGGTTAAATTGTCGAGGAGAGTGATTAATTCAGATGCAAACTCACAGGTGGTTGAATCAATATGGATGTAAAAGTCGCCGGGCAACAGTAAACAATGAGGCTATTGTGAGGTGGTTCAGACGGTTCAGACAGGCAGGATGAATTAGGCTTGGTTGGCCGGTAAATGTGGATGACAGTCATTGAGCAACTGGCTTTAATGCTAAGAATTCCAAAGATGAGACTGTAGGGAATGTGAGTTCTGTGATCCTGAAATTCTGATTGAATAACACAGCAAGACCACCTCCACGATGGGAGGGGCGGGGTTTGCAAATGTAACCAAAACCAGGGGGGATGCTTGATTTAGGGAGAAAAAGGAATCAGGTGGTTTGGAAAGAGAAGGAGAAAATCAAGTGAATGGTCCTGAATTAGTTGATATAGGATGGGGGGTTTGTTGATTATTGATAGGGTGTTGAGGAGGGCAAATTTGGGTGAATGAGAGGGCGTTGCTGAAGAGGTCTGAGGTTATCCAGGTTTACTTTTTGAGGAGGTAGAGTGGAAGTTGTGGCGTTGGGAATGAAAACTTTGGATGTAGGATACCGATACCGACGGTTGGGTTAGTGGAAAGAGTTTGGTGGCGCGCGTGCAGGGTTTGGGGCCGTGATGGAGGTAGCGACGGCGGTGGAAGATGCCAGCAGACTGAGTGGAGTGCATCAGGGGATAACCTGTATTTTTTGATGAGACAGAGAATTTCGCTGGGATAACAGTGCAGGGGAGGGGGAAAGATATTCAGGGGAAAAAACTAATAAAAAAGGGGGAAATCAATTTAATATTGGGGGGGGGGGGGGGGAAGTGAGAAAAAACAGTAAAGAGCTGAGAAGTGGTTCCATAGCAGCAGTTGACAGGTGGGTTTAGTGAAACGATAGACGTGGCGGTGTCCAAACGGGATGGGTGACGTTTAGCTACTCACGGTACTTGAATTTGATGATTGATTTAATGATGGGGAAAGCAGCCAGGGATGGTGGTGTCCAGATAAGGCTTATAGTCCAATGAGTGATAATAGTGAAATGAGGGATAGTGTCCAGGGAGAGGAGATAATCCAGGGGTGATTGGGGGGACAGAGCAGAGGCAGCGTAGCTCCACTATCCAACCAGAAAACCAGGTGGTGAAGGCTAGCACTAGCCAGTTAGCAGGTAGCCAGTTAACAAAGGCAGGGGACCAGAAAAACAACAGCAATACAAAACAACCAACGACAGACAACAGAGTGCCGCTGGTTAGGGTTAGGGTCTTGTCTTAGGGTTAGGGCTGTGTGTTATGGTTAGGGTTAGGGCAGTGTGTTAGGCTTAGGGTCGTGTGTTAGAGTTGGGTTAGGGTTATGCAAACAACTAATATTTAATTAATGATGAAAGAACTATTAACTTGTGCCAAATCGATATTTTAGTAACAATTAACAAATATTAACAAAGGGTTAGGTAATGACTAGTTTGCTGTTTATTATGGCACCTTCTTATAAAGTGTTACCGTGAATGGTCCCTAACTTTAAACAAATAAATTATGAATAAAAAAATTACAAATGAAGGCCAAAATACCTTACACCTGATTTACCTAACCCAATGTAATATGCATAGGCAACACAGTAATGACGAGGGTCGGACATGCCTCATTCTATACACCGATTTATCTTTAGACAATGTAATTTACATGTAAAAGTGTGTGGACCCACCAAATAGAGTTTTTAGTGTAAAACAAACTCCAAAAATAATAATAATGTTATGGTGATACAAAAGATCTGTGGCAGTCTACCCTTGGAATTTTTGTTGACGACTGATAGTTTAAAAGTCTGTTACTGTAATATCATATTGCAAGAAAACGATTGTGGTCAAGGAGAAATAGGTAATCCACCTACTCAAGGAATGGCAAGGGAGTAGGCTAAAATCTCAATTTTTTAATCAATGCGCTGTAGTTTGCTGGCTGAGGCTGCCAGTCAGCCAGCCAGATGGGCTAGTTCGTGACACTGACAGGCTGGCACAGGTTTGTAATGAATAGTTTATAATAGGTTTCTAGTGGTTTTATTTAATGACAACTACCTCTAAGGACCTGACACTGAAATGTTATAATAATAAAACTGTGTGTCATCGAGTAGTACTAAACAGTTATGTTAGCAATAGCTTTGGCTGATATATAAACAGATAATAAATACACATATAAATTAAACATTAACTAATATATAACAAGGATGATATAAGGTAACACTTACAAGAACACCTTTGGTTCGCATATCCAGTCAATGATATTTCTGAATTGATGCATGAATACCATGAAATAATCGCTTACCTGTAGCTGCCTCTCGCAAAGGGAAAATATTATACCTCGCATCTATTCACCCAATCAAAATACCAGAAATATATATCTAGATGGGCATTCTGCTCTGAGCTCAGGGCTGAGCGCTTGTTCTGGCTTGCTTTAGCCTGTGCGAGCAGGTTGTGCAATGTGTCGTTTGGTCAACATTTTCCTTTTTTGTAATTTCGGATCTTTCAGTCACAGTGAAAACCAGAGACATTTCCGGGGACAGCAGTAGCCAGGGACAGGTAACTCACAGACTATTGAGGAACCCAGGTAGCTAATTTCCCCTTCCCACAGGTTCTCACTGTCTCATGTGCAGAAGCTCACAGATCAATGCTATAACTCTTAATAAAGGAGCCCTTGTTTCTGCCTTGATTCCCGGATAACGTAATTTAGCTTAAATAAAACATAGCGATTTGTGATTTAAGACTGAGTTTTATATCGGCTGTTAAGTAATTACTTTTTCTAGGGGGCGGAGGAGGGGTTAGCAGAATCGTTTTCCTTTGGGAAGTGGGCTCATTTTTCTTCATCCTTGTCACTCGAAGTGTACTATACTGGGGAGGGAGTCATGAAACACATTTGGGACACCATTATAATGGGGCAGCCAAACAACCCTCTTGGCCTTCACCCTGAGATTTCCTAAAGCAGCCAAAGCCAAAACCACTAACCTGTGTTTGGGTTTAAGGTATAGGGCTGAGAACCTTTGTTTACTTCAATAAAAATCCAATACCCCAGCCTGGCAGTTCCTCTCCTCCACCCCTGAGCGTCTCCTGCTCTAGAGGTATTCAGGGGCCGTACAGCGCCGTCCTCAGGCTGATGACCGGGACCTGTGAGCAGGGGGGGGGGGGGGGGGGACATGGGACATGGGGGTCTCCTGTACTGCTGACATGACCCAGGTGGAGAACAGAGGGCCACACTTGTGCTATGGTAGATGAGATATAATTGAACACTAAATATCACTAAATAGTGGCATTCAATTTCTTTTTTTCTTCAGTTTTTGCCAAATTGTTGTACAAGCGGTCAAAGCATAGGAGCGGTGTCGTACCGTTACTGCAGCATGGGGTAAAGCTGGCCTTCTGGAGCCAGAACCACACCAATGATAACAAGGCCGAGGGGCAGCAATGCATAACATCGATACGAGAAGGATTCATTTAACCTTCATGCCCTGTATTGTGTGTGGCACTTAATAAAAAAAAAAACAAGAAGCAAGCCTCCTCTCTATTTGGCTCGACACCTGTACTGCGTGCACACCTCCTCCTGTGGAGCTCAGGGGAGCAACAAAAGAGAGTTCCACATTAAATAAAAAATGAGCAAAGTGTGGGAAGTTTCATTATTCATGGCACACCGACATGCCCAGCTCGCGGCTTCCCGAAGGGAACACTGTGAAATTTCAATTGGCATCATTCTATGTGCTGAGTTCTAATGTCAATATGGCAGACAGGCCCTCAACCGGCTTGCGGCCTCCCTGCTGACTCCAAACAAGACACTTCAAAAGGAGCCCTTCTCTGGATCCCTCAGTCTTGCATTAAGAATGTTAACCTTGGAGACATACTTACTATTGGGCCGTGAACTACGGCCATGCGGAATCCTAATGATTTTGCGATTGTTTTTTCCTCCCTTACTCTCCTGAAAACACCCCTCTAACACACCTATTGTATGTTTGTATATCCTGGCACTTAATGCACACACTTATTGTATATTTGTACATCCTGCCACTTAATGTACACACTGATTGTATTTTGTACGTCATGGCACTTAATGTTTGCGCTTATTGTATGTTGTACGTACTGGCACTTAAAAATAGTACTTAGCATTGAGTAGCATCTTAACCTAGGTATCTTTGTTGTATACGGAGAATGGGTTAACCTAGCATAGTGCTTGGCACTTGGTTCTGTGAACATCCTTACTGTACCAACACGACAGTGATATATTGTTTCACTTTCTTCTGACAGCTGTACTTATTGTAAGTCGCTTTGGATAAAAGCGTCTGCTAAATGCCCTGAATGTAAATATAAGAAAAGATGAGTCAACTGCGACCTCTGTCCACCCCGCCTGCCATTCTTCAATCAGTCAACCCGTCTGTCTGTATGTCTTCCTGCATGTTCTCTAATTTCAACACGTCAATACATTCATTGTCATAATAATAGATCTAAAATTTGCTGATTACTACTGTATCAAATTACCAAAGGGTGCTGAGTGTGGTAATTGTCAACCATTTGCAGCTGTATAGTGAATGGCAGTGATGCATGACATATGTTGTACTAGCAGTCGACGCAACCCACTCAGCAGTGGAGTGTGACATTTATTTCTCACCACTCATTTAATAGCCGTAGTACACAGCTCAAGATATCAATACGCAAGAAGACTTATGAGAGAGTGCAACCAGCATAGCAAAGAGTCCCGCCACAGCATAGCAGGGATTCATCAGGGCTGGTGGAATTGGTGGACACTTCACTGCAGGTGTGCAAACAGCGAGCAGTGGTCGGCAGAAAGCTCTCCACCCGAGTGCCGGCAGGCCAATATCGTTTCAAGAGCAACAAGAAGAGAGGCACTTGCAAAACATATTGTAAGGCTTCCAGTTATTACATTATTCTGCAACATGGTCTGAAAACTCTATGCAAGGCTATAACAAAAAAGGAAAGGGAAAAGAGACATTAGGTAGCTAGAATAAAACTGGATGGTTCATTTGTTATTGTGACACTCGTAAACTGGGAATAAACATTAGTCCATGCAGTAATAAACATTAACAAACAGTAGACTAATGGTCTAGTTATAAATGAATAATGGTGTTCATGTTAAAAAAGCAATAAACGATGGAATTGCTTGGTTGTTTAGGTCATCCAAAATGACACACATGAACGTCCAGGTTCGGTCTGACAAAACAAAAGGGATGTCATTTGTTTTATTCTCAGTGGAGATTGCAACATTTTAAGATCATTTGTTTAGACAACATTTCTAGTGATAAATGTGAAATATTTTTTCGTAATCTTCAGTGACTGAATGTATATGATGTTTAGTATGTTAGTTAATGCAACGTTTTTTATCGTCGCCATGGTGATTCATTTGGACGTTGCTATCTCTAAAACTTGTGTGTTGGTTGAATCAACATCTTTAATAATAATAATAATAATACATTTAATTTAGAGGCGCCTTTCAAGACACCCAAGGTCGCCTTACAGAGCATATAGTCTTCATAAATCGTTAAAAAAAGACATTGTGGAAAAAATAAATAAATAAATAAATAAACATAAGAAATAAGAAATAAATAAAACAAAAACAAGACAAAACAAAACAAACAAACAATCAAAACAGTGATCAGTTAGACGTTGTAACTTTGCGTTGTGTAGTCATCTGAACTGATGTGTTGAGCTATTTCTATTTAGCTTATGATGATGACTAAAATGTGTAAGTGACCCAGCGATGACCTATGTCTTCTTCTTTGTGACAGACTGTTTTTTGGTGCACAACGGAAGTCTGTGTTCGCTTTGCTGCCGCGGAATGAAATCCATTCCAACGGTTCCTTTTATAAATACATTTTGTTTTACAAGATAATCATGACATATTAATACTGCTTTTAGAGAATGTTCTTTATGTACTTGATGTTTCGAACATAGGTATTCAAGTGACCCAGGGATGAAGTCTATCCTTCTTTTGGACGGACTGATCACTGATCACTTTTATCTAACAAAAACTAAGGTATGGGAGTAATGCTTCGGAATCTCTATTTATCTCTATATGAAGTGGCTCCGGCCCCTTTCGAACTTTTGACCCAATGTATTAGCAATTTTTGCCCACCTGAATTTTTAACTATACCTGAAATAACATGAAGATTATGTTAGGTTAAAATCTTGTCATTTCATTATGTGTCCCTTAGATGTGGAATGTTCAGTTGTTATTTCATTGTGTCTGTGTGGATATGCATGCACTTGGCCAATTTGAGCCCATCTGCTTCAGTTGACACAGAGCCCAGTGAGTTGTTGCACTTAAACTCTCTTGCCCCTAGTTTAAGTATATATGAAAATAATTAGCAGAAAATAAATACAAATAAGACATTCACCCTCTCTCTATCTTCTCCCTCACTGGCAGTAGGCCTACATGGGGAGTTCAAACAGTTCAAGCTCATCTGAGCTGGGGAAGCATCCCTCTTGGAATTAATTTAGATCTAATGCTAGCGATCCCTCCTATCGAGTTGTATAAGTGAGAGATGCTCATCCTCATCTTCATCATCCCAAGCATTCAAAAAGCCCACAGTGTTTTAAGCTACTCTCCCTGTAGAGCATCCATGAATTAAGGAGGACCATTTCAGGCGTGAGATGAGATTTTAAAAATAAACTGTCGATACATTATTGGATTAGACTCAGTCAGGTTTTGAAGCTGAAAATCATATGAATGGCTACTGCAAGGTTGATAGAAAGTCCAGTATGGAAGATGATTGCTCCAATAATAAAATGCAATAAAAATAAATGTATATGCATGTATGTATGTATAGCGATATATATACCAGAGGATGACACAACTGCCTATAAATTCTCATACATATATATATATTGTAGGGTTCTCCCCACAAGGTAACAGTGGCGCTGTGCCACCATTCAACATTTAAAATAGGGCTGTTGCGACATGTTTTATTGGAATAACGCTTCAAAAAGCAAAACTGCTAAATCAGTGCTGTGTCAAGGTAGTCAGTGGCTTTCGGATCCACTCTGACTAAATTTAAGTCCTTTTCAGTGAGTGGTAATGAATGGCGCTGCGATGCGCACCAAGGTTTTGCGCATTGCTGGTGGAACGGCTCTCAAGGACTCAATAGCACGACTTGGATGCAAAAGTCAGGGTAGACAGAATGGTCTTTACTAGAAGATAGGTCGGTACACGGGAAATCAGTTAACGATCAAGGCAAACAATCCGGCTTTAAAGCCGGATTGATTTAAAGCGAGTGAATCTTGTAGAATGTAGTAAGAAGCTGGTACATAACAAAGGACATGCCAATAATAAAAGGGGGGCAACCAAATTTGTTAGGGTGCCACCAAAAGTAAAAGTTAGTATAAAAGTATAAAAAGATAGTCTTGAGCCCTGATGGGAAAGCGACTACACATCATCTGAGACATAAGTTTCACTGGGTACTGTAGTTATGGGAGAATTGAAGCAAACGATTCATGCGGTTCCAATTTTTACTTGAACCGCTCTATCCCTAATATATATATATATAAATAAATGCATACGTACATACATACATACATACATACATACATACATACATACATACATACATACATACATACATATATAACATCAATGAAGACATCCCACGACAAGTTCCTTAGAGACCATTCACATACAGTCCACTTCTTACATTTAGTCAACCATTTGGTTTATCGATTAGTTTATTGTTCCCTCATCGACTTAACAAATTAGACTCTTGAGAAATACTCTTCCAAGTAATTCTGAACACTGTGGACTCTGTAGAAAAAAACAAACAACAACCTTCATTTGAAAGATTGTAGGTATATTATACTGAATGTACCTACATTCAGTATAACACAATTAACCACTGACCACTTAAGATACACTGGCTTCACTGATCCATTTGATCCTCACCCTCTTTTTCAAGTATTGCACTTCATTTTGAGTTCAGATTATATATTATGTACTGCTCTTGGATCAACTCATTTTGACAAAAAAGGAAGGAGGCTAAATATGCAGTTGGTACTCTGTTGCCAGTGTTGAAGATTAACCGAGATATAAAACACTTAGACTAATTCAAGAGAGAGAGTGTAAAAGAAATCGAGGGGTCCGGAGCAAGAATTGAAAAAATACTTAACAGCCTGAGTAGATCTATAGAGTCACTGCTCGAACATCGATTCCAGCTTCTCTTTATACACACACACATACAAGAATTCCTTTGTCCCAATGGAGGTTTCCGCCCACATCAATCTTCGTCTCAGCAAACTATCAACAAAGTGATTTTGGACACCAGTCTGAGGCCAGCATGCATTAACCCCGTAGTCTAAATAAACATAGGGCGGAAGGCTGAGGTCAACATGGCTTAACCCCGTAGCTTCCTGCTCATTTCTGTGTCCCATCATCTGTTCTGAACCCAGGCTCTACAGGTATCATGTGTCTTCTACCATTAAGATATAATGCATAATAATAATCATGGTTTACCATAGAATATACTCATTAATTTCTACCACACCAGATGCATGATTTTGGGTTTGGAATGATAGAAGAGGGGAACAGTTATTAATTTAGTTCAAATGCTACCCAACCTGGCCTCCCTAATAGATGGAATCATTTATTAATAATAATAATAATAATAATAGCCAAGTCAATAACTTTTTTATAATTTATTTATTTTCACACCTACATGTGTCATTCAGGTTTAGAGAGTAATTCAGGTTTAGAGAGATGAAGAAATTATGTGACACGTGTCTGCAAGTGCTTAAATCTTGAAATCCGACTTTGATTAAAGGCCTTTTTTGTCAGTCTCGTTCTATCCACTACTATAAGTCACAAGTTGTCACTTCTGACCAAGTTCCACCGCGGTCCCCTCAACCTAATCAAATGTGCACCTCTTCTCCGAACCATTCTCAGAAATCCTTGGGATCTCTTGAGCTCCCAGCAGTTTTAAAAGCACAGTTTGAGCACTCGATGGAACCCAGCTTACTCAGATTACCCTAGCAGTATTAGATATGGTTTTTGAAATAACTTTTTCCATTTATTTCCTTCCCCTTCCATTTTTATTCTTTCAACACAATGAATGTGTTGAATCTGCCCATCCTAAACACACCTTTGCCACTTGCCACTTGACCACGCCCACCTCACCTGTTGGGGGAGGGGTGGAGCCTATAAATTGTTTGTGCACACTTTGGCTCTTGCTTGGCACTCGCCACCAGCACGCTCATGCATCCTGTGTGCGTCTTCAATTAACGTGAGTCAATCTATTAATTGATTGTCTTTGATTTATGACCAGGTTCCTTTGTTGGCTTGGTTCACGACCAGATTCCTTTGTTTGGTAGACATGTGCCTTTGTTCTTTGGTTTAATTTATGGGTTTGATTATTGTCCAAGTCTATTGTTATCTTTTTGTTATCCCCCTTATGCAGCACACAAAGATGAGTGAAATTGATGCAAGATCAAGCATCAAATAAACCTGAAGAATATCAAAATAAACCAAATTGTGTTGAACGTATTATTTTCATTTAAAAAACTATTTACAGGTCTAAAAAGTTGTGCATATTAACTTGGGGGACATATTATGCCACCAGGTGTGAGTGTGATTAGCCTTTCAAGCTGTTATGAAAATCTGCCCCATATGACATCACTAGTGGGTGTGTCCACCTAGATCTGTAAGATTAATCACAGTAACACCTGGTGGTATAATATGTCCCCTTTAAGTAATGTTAAAAGTAACCGTTGAGTTAAGATCAAGCCAACAGCAATTTCTTATTAAACAAGTATGAATATTGCTACCTGATCCAACCCCAACTCCCAGGGGAACGGCAGGTGCCAATGAACAGCCGGGGATAATAAGCTGTCAGCGATATAGTGCGTTAAAAAGCAGCAAACACAAACACAGGGGCATTCTTTAATGAGCATGGAGCCACAAGCACACCCAGGCTGTCAAACACTTCAACCCCAACCGTAGACGTGCTTCTGAACATACCATTAAACGCTTCTTTTAAAACTGTTAAAGTATTATAATAGGTGTATTCTTTTGTCACCTCATGAAAGTATGAACTAGGTGATGATTAAAGCACAGGGTGAGTCTGGGTGTTTTGAATGCAGCAATATCCCCTTTTCAAACATTTGCCTCACAACACTTATCATGGTTCCGTTACTTTTATTTGCCAGGGCCAAGGTTGAGTAAACTAATAAAGAAAAGTCTGCTAAGGGCTGCCATTTAGATACTTCCAGGTCATTTCACTCAGTGAGGAACCTTCCATAGCAAAAAAGACGGAGTGCAGCCATAATAATTATGAGTGTGTCAATAATGGTTGTAGTTTGAGGGGATTGTCCAATAAGGAACATTTGGTGAAAGGGTTAACTTAGCATCTAAAAGGGTTCACAACACAACAACATATACCAGTCCTAGTCCTAAACCAGTAAAATACAGTAGCTGTTATGTGGTTGTGGGAAATAATTATATAATACAGATAATAATAAGAAGACCAATAATCTACATGTGGAAAATGCAAAATGCTCCTTAGGGATGGCCCATACATAAAATCCTGAAGGAGTTACCCAATAAAACAGAAGCTATTTAAAGTCTTCAGAGGTCCCCCCTTACATTACCAACTTCTGAGACTTGAATATATCAAATAAGCATGTTTTTAAGCTTAATAAGGCACTTATAGACGTGGTCAACCCAGCCATAATTACCATTAATAATTATTATTTAACTTTAGATCTTTGCTTTGTTTGTTTAAAAGAGGACATTAGCATACTTGGACTAAATTGGTGATTTGCTAAATCTGGTCCACCTGCTTACATTTGGTTGCATACAGAAAATATTTCATTTGTTCCTAAATTATTTAAAGTGTTGAAAAAGCCTTCATTAAATTGACTGCTTCGGTTAACGACTTGAGAAGTTCAGCCCACTGGCCTCAAAGTGTTCAGGTCATCGTACTGTAAGACTAATGCCAATTGGCGTTTATATTCTCAGATACACCCTGAACCAAACCTTTATTACAAATGAAAGGTGCTATAGGTCAGATCTAAGAGCTATCCTTTTAATGGGATTTGTTAGAAGTGAAATAGCCATTAGTGAGTGAAATGCTTTGTGAGGACATCTGTTCTGGTTGACTGAGCGGGACTCTCTATGAGACCTTTTAGATTTTAATTTCTGAACAATCAGAGCATCTCTACCCTGATTGTTTCCGGAAAGCCATCCTGCTTGTCACTCACAGGTGCTTGAATGCAAAACTTCACAACATTTGAAAAACGTAGGGAAGGAGGGAAGGTTTTTTGCTTGTGGTACCAGTAGCATAATCTGGAAGCAGTTTCCACAAAACACAATTTACTCGAGCGTCCATGGATACATAGCAGGTCAGGGGGTCTCTACTGAGTACCCCTTGCTTTACTTCCACCCACTGTCCCCCACAATGTCCGTGACCTGGGTCTGTGTGAAACAAAACACCACTGATGGGTCTTCTGGTCCCAATACTAATCACCCACCATCTGCCCCAATCCCACTCTGTCATCTTGTACATGACCCTGACCCAACCAGCCACGTTCAGGGACAAGCTTCAAACAAAGGGCATGCTTCAGCAGTAACCTGGAGCTGAAACCCGACCTGAAGAATACTCCCAAAGGTAAGGAGGAGTTAGGATAGGCACGCCCCATCGGCTCCTGTAATCAGCATATTTACATGCAAATATTTAACAGACATATAACCCTCCACTGAGAAAAGGACCTTGGGGCCCCCTTTGCCAGAAACCCTGATCACACAGATCCATTGATACTGAATGTCTGGACTGAGTAATGTAATGATTAATTTAGGATTCAATTGAAGTCATAATTTTAGGGTCTAACACACACAAGCTTACGTGAAATGTTTAACGATATGTAAAACAAGCTACGCTATACTCATACATGGAACCATATAAACCAAAAGTGTGTGTATATATATGTTTATATATATATATATATATATATATATTTATATACACATATATATATATGTACACACACTTTTGGTTTATATGGTTCCATGTATGAGTCCATTCTGTTGACACAGGTCCCTTTGGGACACGTCCTCAAACAGCTATGTTAAGATGGCCAACGCAGGGAGGAACAGGCTGACTGCCATGCACCTCAGACAGAACAGAAGTCGTCAATTCAAATCTGTCACCTCACTTACTTACTTTCCCAATGCTGAGCGGTGTCTACTGGCTAGGACTGTCTCTCTCACTCTCTCTCGTTCTCCTTCTCTCTCGGATGCTCAATAGCAAAGAGATCGGTAGGAAATGTCAAGGCCCATGATGAGGACGTTTTAGAGGATAATCAAAGGATCAGTTATACACTGTTGTAAACTGTTCTATAAAGGAATATATGAATCAGCTGTGGGGAGTCATGAAGTATTCCTCTGTCTCAAACTATACACAACACAATAAAACAACTTTTTCTTCTCCGAGGTTGAATAGAGAGGAGGAATGAGCTCATCATTACACCGGGCCTGATCCAAACAGCGAGCGATAGCGCATGTCCCATTTATATTCAAGGGTGAACACGTAGGGCGTAGGGTTTCATTTGCATTATCGGGGTGCTAATGGGCACCCTGGTCACATGCATTAATTGGTTGTCTTCACCTCTGCCCCTTATCGATATCGTGCTCCACCCAAAGTGTATCTTGATAAGTAATGAGTGGATTATTCACTGGAGGTGTTAAATGGCAAACTCCATCTGTGAGGCAATGAAACCGCTGTCCACACAGTGGCTCCACTGGGGAATGGTCGAGAGACATTGTCTTTCAAAGACAAACAGACTCTCTCTGTCTCCCTCTTACATAAATACACACAGAAACACATGAAGTTACATCTCAAATTCATTTCGGACCTCTCCTAGCACTGATAGTAGCTGATCTTTCTGATTTACATGGTGCCAGTTTTTGTTGACCTGGACAAGATAATTATCACCCTCTTCTCAAAAGGGGGAATTGCAATCATGCTATCTGAAAAATATGCAAACATCTGCCAGAATGAAAGGCCATGGGATTTAAAAAGGGTTTACCTGTTTGGCAGGTATTTACAGAATAATAATAATACAGGTAGTCTGTTTCAGGTAGCTGTACAGAGCCATACGCTTTTCCACAACTCATCAAATTGATACACTTTTTAGTGGCTTTTTCTTCAAAATATGGAAGCAACGATTAAAGCTCACATAAACTCAAATAAAATGTCTTGGCCGAATCAGCGAATCACTAAGGAAGATACTAAAACAAAAGCTGCTCATCAAGAGCACATTTAACAAAAAAGGAAAATTGCAAAAGCGTTTATTGAAGTCTGCACAGATGGTTCTTCTCCTGTGGGCATCAAAGCATGAACCTCTCTGGCTGGGATTCAGGGAGATATCTCTTTATGGTTATCACTCCCATTGTCCTGCTGCTGCACAGCCACTTCGGCAGGTGTCCTTATTCCACTCTTCCATGGGACTATATGAACACTTAATGTTTAATAGTACAAGTCGCTATTTAAATGGTTTCCATTGTGTTGAGGATCATTTCAGAGTTTGAGGGAAAGACGAGGATATTGCATCAAAGAAGCGATTGACCTCTCCCTCCGTCACCCTCTATCTCGTTGTGTTTTAAAGTAGCGGTGCTTCAGGGAACCAATGCTTGCGTTCGCTAGCATTAGATTTGTCTGAAAATGAATGAGCTTTGTGTACGTTGTGCATGCATCTGAGCGTGGATCTCAGAGCTTGTTGGTGTGTGTGTGTGTGTGTGTGTGTGTGCGCGTGCGTGCGTGTGTATGTGTGTGTGCGCTTCATTTCATACGACCACGTCAGGTGGTTGACACCTGTAATTATCCGATAGAATATCTTTAATCTTTCCGAAGCCTTCAGTGAGATACCCAGGCGGTCCAGGGTGATCACTTGGACCTCTCCCCGGTGTTCTGCAGCACCACGTTCTTCACAAAGATAATATCAATAGTATCACTTCGTTATTATATCTCTGCTTTCTTAATCATTGCATTTTTGTCCAATCATTTCCAATCCAGTGTACTTGCTATGTGTTACTTTGCTAATAATTTACACTTAGCAAAAGACTGCTGCTACGAATAACAGACCTTTGCTTGCATATATTTTGCGTCAAATGATTGATTGATTTACTTAGTTAGTAGCTCTGCGTAAGCTGGATAATGTACAGCGAGGCGGTCATTATCACAAAACAAACTCAGACCGGATGACGGCGGACCGTGAGGTAGAAAGGTATTGATTCTCTTACATGGTAACCATCAGTTTGTTTCAAAATAACACTTTACTAAATTGGCTTGCACTACCAATACATAAGTAATGACCTACTCGCAGGGCCGGAGTGGAGACCATTTTCAGCCCGGGCGTATCTCCCCCCCCTGTATTGAATCTAATGATAAAAGAGTCTGAACGCCATAGTCCATAGGCACTATGGTCTTTTTATGGAGTCAGATACTCAGAGCAGCTACTAATAGCTTAATCTTGAACTTGTTTCTTTTATTTTCTGTATTTTATTATCCATCATAATGTGTTGATGTAGGCAAATGTGAAATGAGCTGAATTGATTTGACCAGATGAATTACAGTTTTTCTCGATTGTATACACACAAAAAATTTAACTATGTACACAATTCTGAAAACTTGAAGCTCATGGTTCACCTACAAGACTCCAGACTGATAAACTCTAAGCACAATTCCATTGTTTGCACATATATAGAAATTCTAAATCACATTTTTGCAAAACTCTAAGCACAAATCTTATCATTTAGCACACGTTCATCTGGAATACACTGGCCTTCAAAATGGCACATCCAATTACCAATTGATCTCACTGACTGTTCAAACTCAACTGGCAAAACGCTTCAAACACGAGTTAGAGCATAAAAGAGGCCTCAGGTGAGCTCTACTGTCTCTACCGTAGAGGTGGGATACAGACTGATTTAAATGTAGATCTGTTTCACTGCATTATTATACTTTTCTTTTTTGCAGTCAGTTCAGCTGAACATTTTACCGTAACAAATATTTGCTTTGTTACCTATTGGTACTTTGGTGCACTGATTACATCATTACATTCACCGAAGAATATGTAAACATTTTCTTACTACAGTGTTTTTCATTTTACTTATCAGTGCAATTACTGTTCTGGGAGTTTTGCGAAAATAGGTAACATTGGTGCATTCTCAGAACTCCAACAATGTTGCAGTTTCAACTATAGGTGTACAGTATGACTTCGGGAAGCTGGGATTGTGAGTTTAGCCAATTGGAGCTCATTGGATAGAAATATATGCAATGTATCCTATTCTGATACGATTGTGCCAATGCACTATTTATATGATATATTCACAGTATTGTATTATAATATGGCAAGAGTCTTTACACCATACAATCAAAAATTTAAAAAAGGAAGTGATTTCCAAACAATTTCATACATTTGAATATGTAACATGGCCTCAAGAAGCCATATCCTATGTAAACAGTTTAATGATGTAAGTGTTTTAAATTTCAATTGATGCTCTCCAAGATATATATGAAAGCTGTGTTTATCGTTTTGGTGGAAAAGATCGGTTTTGAGAAGAGAGAACATGGTTTGAGTGCAGTGTTTTTGATTTGTTGAGTTTTGACAAAATGGTTAACTCTTTTCAGTTTTGTGTTTTGAGCAATTGAGCTATAGTTTCACAAAACGTGTTTAAACGATTGAGAAAAACTGTAATGTTATTTTGATTGACTTGATAGAGCTCTGCCTACCCCTCTACACTGTGAACATAATACTCTTCTGAGCATCTGGATTATTATGTTGAATCCATCCATGATTTGTGCTTTGCGTGTCTATGTATTTTCTAGTAAACTGCAATAATTCTAATTGCTTGCATTGCTGCAAGCAGGGCAACTGTTCTCTTGCATTATGGTCTCTCTGCCACCTTTTTTTGGTTGCTATCTAATTGCACACACTCACTTAACATCATCCTAGAAAAACCACAAAGGGGGCTCAATGTTCAAAATAGTGGGAAAAAAATAATAGCTCACAGCAACATATTGAAAAAAAGAAATATGAACTAGTATTTTTTGGAACTGTGAACTTTGTTCAAAATTTTGAATTATGAACGTTTAACTGAACTAGTTCACTTTAAAGTTTGTGAACTGAACTTTGAACTAGTTCACGTAGAAAGTGAACTTTCCCAACACTGCTATCAGGTGTGAGTGTGATTAGCCGTTACAAGCCGTTTCAATCTATCCCTCATGCATCTAGGTGGACACGCCCACCTGTGATGTCAGAAGCTGCACATTTTCAAAACGGCTTGTAATGGCTAATCACACTCACACCTGTTGGTATAATATGTCCCCTTTAAGATAATTGTTAATCAAAGTTAAATGGAATTCCTATGTGTGTGTGAGTGGCTCTCCCAATCACAACATTGGCAAATGTATAATCTGCAATTACTCTCTCAATATGTATACTGCAAACATATTATGCATCAAAACGTTCAGCATGATGAGCCGACTGTTCCCATGAAATATCTAAACAATAAGCACTGTGTAAACCACAGACGGAACAAGCTGAGCTCACATACAGGCAGAACATTTTTGTAACCATAAATGTGGTTAACACATACTATATATACATAGACATTTACTTATAGATATACTGTGGCAACCCGGCCTGGGCCAATTAGGGATATTCAGAGCACCTGAGGAACAAGTGGAGAAGCAGGGCTTAAATAGCCGGCTTCTCCACTCATTCGGGGCTCACCCAGCCCTGGAGCTCCAGCACGGAGAGACCGGTCCTCGTGGGTGACGGGATTCCACCCACGAGGGAGGGGACCGTTGATTCCTCCCAAGGTTTATGTTATTTGTATTTTGGAGAGACTTTTATGTTCGGAAATAAACATGCCTCATTTTGGCTTTTGCGCAACGCAATTGTGTCCGGTTTGGGAGGAGTTGGTGCGCTCAACGTGGCGGGTTGCCACATATGGTGGAGGATGCGGGCAACTCGACCGAGCTACGGGCCATTTTGGGTGGGAGCGCCCACCTCAAGCCACCCCCAAACCGGAGCCGACGCAGCCGGGGCCGACGCAGCAGAGACGACGCCGCCAGAGACGATGCCGCCAGAGACGAAACGCCGCCAGAGACGACGCCGCCAGAGACGACGCAGCCCGAGACGAGGCTGCGGGAGACGAGGCCGCGGGAGACGAGGCCGCGGGAGACGAGGTCGCGGGAGACGAGGTCGCGGGAGACGAGACTGCGGGAGACTAGGCCGCAAAACGAGCCACGCCGGCAGCAGAAGCAGCCATGCTGCGCGCCGGACCGCTGCCACCTCCGAAAGGCCACCCGAGGCTTCAGCAAAGGGTGGAGGAGTGTGGCAACCCGGCCTGGGCCAATTAGGGATATTCAGAGCACCTGAGGAACAAGTGGAGAAGCAGGGCTTAAATAGCCGGCTTCTCCACTCATTCGGGGCTCACCCAGCCCTGGAGCTCCAGCACGGAGAGACCGGTCCTCGTGGGTGACGGGATTCCACCCACGAGGGAGGGGACCGTTGATTCCTCCCAAGGTTTATGTTATTTGTATTTTGGAGAGACTTTTATGTTCGGAAATAAACATGCCTCATTTTGGCTTTTGCGCAACGCAATTGTGTCCGGTTTGGGAGGAGTTGGTGCGCTCAACGTGGCGGGTTGCCACAATACGTAAATACGTACACATACGTATATATACGTACGCAATACGCATAAATAGTATACATACTCATCCCTACATTTGTGCAGAAAAATACGTATGCATACATACACATACATACTCAAATAAACATACACAGACATACGTATACATCCGTTAACATTGCTAAACATACGTATACATACTCACACATTTTTTGGTACAACCATTTGCACTGTTTACACCTGGGCACAAGATGGTAGACTAAACTAGTGAAGGATCTCCGGCCGTGTCCTGTTTCAGCCAATGATGAGAAGTGTGCGCATCACCTGTGATTGTCCTACACTGACCCCTCTGTGTCTATTCAGCCATTATATTTTTATACCGTCTAATGACATTTTAGCCGTGAACGTATAAAAAAGACAGCTATTGCATTATGACCGCTACATCTTGAGGGAAACCTGAAACAGTCTCTGTGCTTTGGTGGCAGCAACGCTTTGCTCCGATTCTCTCTGTGCTGTCATGTCTGACAGGATGTGCCTACACCTGCTTATGCCGGGGTGCCACCTGTCGCTACGGAAACCGGGAGTCGGGAATACGTTGTATGCCCAGTCGTGTTTGACAACTCAGATGCAGATTCTATTAGCATAAAGCGTACACATACTCATGTGGCATAAAATAGCAGGGAAGTCCCCATGCCAGCTTTGCTGCCATGCACTAAGTGGCATATGACTACACACAGCTCAATTCAAATATATCCATATTATAATATTTATGTTACCAATTATTATCATAGGACATTACCTTGATATGCGTCAGATGTAACTTTAGGATCGCTGGCATGCACATTGGCTGCTCACATTGTATTTTCCCATGTTTTGTGTGCACACATTGTTGCTGAATAATGGGCGCTGCATATTCTCAGTTTGTCAGTGCTTTATAATGCTGGCTTTGGCTCCACATCACTTAGCCTCTTCTTCATCTCATCATTGAAACATGGCCAGGCCTGAGGCGGGCTGCCCTGACTCTACTCTAGCTCCGGGCAAGGTTGAGGCAGAGGGTATACTGGCTAAAAGCACATCTACAGTCACATCCCTTCTATCTACCACCCAGCACACTAGCCCTGCGCTGGTAGCATCCCTAGCCTCTTATCTGGCTCCCAGACTGCTGGCCTGTTCTCTACCTCTGCTTTTGAATCGATGGAGGTTTATTTATAGAGTGCTACTAGACTAGCGTAACATTTATGACAGGGCCTTTTGGGGGCCCTAAGCAGAGTTTGATTCAAGCCTTTTGGGGGCCCCGCTCCCAGCGCCGCAGAGTCAACCGTGCTTGATGATTATCGACACAAACGGCACACCATGTCACATTATAAATTGCATTACAGTTTTTCTCAATCGTTTAAACACGTTTCCTGAAACTATAGCTACATTTCTCGAAACTCTAAACACAAAACTGAAATGAGTTAACGATTTTGTCAAAACTCCACAAATATCGGTCAAAATGAAGCACCACAACCATGTTCTCTCTTCTCAAAACGGATTATTTCAACCGAAACAGCTATCATATGAATATCTCTTTCAGAGCATCGATTGAATACTGGTGTGATCAATTTAAAACACTTCCATCAAAATACTGTTTACATATTTGGCTTCATGAGGCCATGTTACATATTCAAATGTAGCTTCTTTTTAAAGTTTAATAGGTTGCAATTGTATGGTAAAATACAGTAGGTTGCCATATTGTAATACAATACTTTGAATATATCATATAAATATGGCAATGACAAAATCGTATCAGAATAGAATACAATGCATATTTCTCTATCCAATGAGCTCCTATGAGCTAAACTCACATCCCAGAGTCATGCTATACACCTATAGCTTATGCTGCAACATTGCGAGAGTTCTGAGGAATACATAATACCTATTTTTGGCAAAACTCTCATTTTGAACTGAAATTACTACAGTGAGAAAATGTTAAGACTGTCTTTCAGGGGATTAATTGATGAAATCATTGTGCTAATACAAAAAGTTAACAAAGCAAATATTTATTTGTTACTGTAATACAGTAAAATATTCAGCTGGGAGTGGGAATGGGTCTGGGGGTCCTCCCCCAGAACATTTTGAATTTGGTAGTTTTGATTTCCTGTATTCTGGTGCATCTTGGGGATGGCCAGCTGGAGATGGGCAATACCTTAAATCCATCAGATTCATAGCCTATAACCTGACTTGCAGGGCCTGCACAAGCAAACAGATATAGCACTAGGTTTAGTTGCCCCCAAACTATGAGCCTACTTTAAAGGCCTAGCCTACATTTTGGATTAAAAGCTTTTAGATATATCACATCACATATCCTTACCTGAGGGCCCCATTCAGACATCAACCCATAACCCATTATGTTTGATTAAGGAGCCCTATTAAGACATATCACGTTCTGTATTTGATCTGATCTGATGGCTCGGCTCTCTCTGGAGACGTGGAAGCAAAAATTCTGTCCGATTCTAAGGGAACAATTATAATGTAGGCCTGCCTACCCAATGTTAGTTTGTTGCATTCGGATTACAAAAAACAATGGAATAACAACTTTTAAATATATCCCTGCTTTCCGTGGTTCTACATAAAATTGATAAATATGTGACCGAAAAATAAAAACGTGCATACAAAAAGAAAATACAGAAATAGATACCCTAGTTATAAACAAACAAAAGTAAGTTCCATCTTCCATCTCATGGTAGAGAGAAAAGTCATGGTCTTCCTCTGATGCCTGAAGCCCTACGGACAGCGGAGGGTAAGCCCTGATATGTTGCATCAGTAATCTCTCCACCTCCTCTTTGTGTCTCATTGGCCCCAGGTACTCTTTGAGCATCAAAGCGCAGCCAAGCATCTTGGAGAGTGTTGGTGGGGATGGAGGGGGATGTGAGGAGGCTGCGTGGTGCTCCTTGGCCATACTTTCTCTGATGGATCTGGCATACGCAGCACTTTCAAAGCACAGCAGAGGTGGGGTTGCAGAACGCTGAACGGCCATCGGACAGCTTATGGAAAAGAGCAATTGGCCCCCACATCAGCAGCATCAGCAACCCTCTACGTTAACCTCTGTTTGACCCAGTCGTATCATCCGCGTACCCACTGATTTATTGAACTATTATGTAGGATAAGTCTTGTGATTTTATTATATTGCATAGGATAAGTCCCGTGATTTAATTCTATACCTATACTTCTATATTTCTTAATAATCTGTCTGTTTCATTGTCAACGTCAATTCCTTCTCACTTCCATTATGCTGTGAGTTTTTTTCCTTGCATTGTGAATTTTGCGGTTGTGTTCGCATTTGATGTATTGAATTTCCAAAGCATTTTACATACGCAATTCATTCGACACGTCTGAGGTATGTTGTGGCTTTTGCAGTTGTGTTGTGCCTTTTGTGTGTTTTTGTTGTGCCCTTTACCCCCGTGGCTTTGGCGTTTGGGTATCCGTAAATGCGCTTGAGTTTTTTGCTGTCCAGTAACAGTTGTAATATTTTTACCGTATCTAGATAAAAAAAAAAAAAACTGTTACACGAACACAAACACACTCACAACCGTCTCAGCTTATTTAAGACACACAGGCTGTTTACGAGACATCTGATACGTGAATGTACATACAGGTTTCAGGCTTGTATCACATACATGTTTTGCACAATCTCCAGGACTGTCGTGTACCAGTGGACATTGATGCTGCATTCAGATATAGAAATTCAAGGTCTAGGACACATTGAAACGCAGTGTTGGGAGTAACGCGTTACAAAAGTAATGTGATTACTGTAATGTATAACTTTTTGCTGTAAAGCGGTAATGTAAGGCATTACAAATAAAAAGGTCATATTTTACTAGTTACAAATCTCAGTAACAATAACAAAGTACTAATGTAACATTGGAACATTTAAACAGATCAATAATATAACATATTAACATAACAACAATGAAACATAACAAAACAACAATGGAACATAAGTTAGCCAATTGGATCAGTTGTATCACATACATGTGATACACTGCATGCGTCTGTGGATGTGGTTGACATGTGTTGGTCATAGAACAAACTGTGGAGGTCCTCTTGCAAGAACAATTGCATTGAAAAGGGTACGGCGGGTTCGGGCTGTATGCTCAGTGTCACTGCGCACACAGGTGACCTTGGTGTGGCCGGGGTCTCCGTGTCATGGCTGTGTGTGTTTCCAGGGCTGGGGCTGGCAAGGGTGGCTGAAGAGGTGGCCTGTGATGTTCCAGTGCTGCTATCAAGCTGCAGGGACACCGTGGCAGATTACCTACTAATAGCTCCAACCCTTCCACTCTCTTCTCCAGTGCACTGCATGACATGCAGGAGTAGACTGGATGGATGGCAGGTGTGGATGGGGAGGAGGCCAGGAATCCAGTGGCAACTGGTCCTGGAGAAGGTGGGAGAGGGGCCAATGGAGAGCCCTTGGGGGTTGAGCGGGGTAGATCCAACCAAGACACCATCGAGCAAGTGGGCCTTGTTGCCTCAGCTCCCCAAGCTTCACCACAACAAGCTGCAGTAGCATCTGCTCTTCGACCACCTGCAAGTTTATTTTAATGAATACAAATATTGAATCAATTATAAACACAATGTAGAGACAGTTGCAAATGTATAACAAAAGTTTTCATTCTATAACTATTTCTTATTTCACTGTTTTGTATTTGTACATTTGATAAGAAGCTCTTTTATTGATGTCCATTGTGTTCTGCTGTGTCACGGATATTTCCTATGTGGATCAATAAAGGTAGCATGTTATTTTTTTTTTAAGTGAACTCACATTTGGAGGAAGTTGGTGGAGGTCCACCAGGTGTTTGTCCAGGCGGGACAGGCCCACCTTGTCGCAAACACGGCAGCTCAGTTTACCTCTAAAAACAAGAACAGTTTCCATCAAGCCTTGGCTTTAGATAGGGTTAGAAATAATTACATCTGAAACTACAGAATGCATTTCTTGCTGACAATGCAGCGAGTGCTGTAGTGGAATGAAAGGTTAAATAAAGAAAAATAAATATATAAAGAATAATAACAGTAGTTGAGCACTCAACTATGACTTTGACTCACCGTCCACTGGACCAGTTCATGAGCAGACATTTCTCCGCAAAGTTTCCTACTTTATGACATATAGTGCTGGTCTACTTGGTGAAAGTAATGCAAAAGTAATGTAAAAGTAGTGTAATGCCTCACAATTCAAAGACAGTAGTACTGTAATGTAACTAATTACTTTGAAATGACAGTAACAAATCATAAATAATGCATTATGCTTTTGAAGTAACTTGCCCAACACTGTTGAAACGTAACAATAGTATAAGCACAGAACGGCAATGTTTCAGTTGACACCCCTTGCTGTTTATTGTTTCGAGACCCATGACGCATGAGCCAGGCATGTGACCGGACAAGCTTCTGGACAACAGTGACCTATCACCAGCCATTCTTCAATGGAGTGTATACTGTCGCTGGAGATGGTTGGGCCAATGGTTCCTCAAGCACTTTCCCCTGGTTCGACATCACAATCTTGCAACCGTTTTCAATTTGTGATTCAAAGAGAGATTCAAATGCTTGTGTAAAGAATGCCATGGTGAAAGTGAAAGATTTCAATAGATTGTATATTAGAAGGCCATCATATAGGTTTTCATTCAGGCTGCAGTATGTATGTTCTTATGGATGACTCCACCCTCACAGCTACACTAAGTGGAAGTGATCTGATGTTCAGTGCTTGAACTGCATTTAGGCTGTTTCTTCTTACTTACTTATTTTTTATTTTCTTACGTATGAAAACATTGCATTGCATACAGGGAAGAGCAAAAATCCCTCAACTGGAGAGGTCTCCAGGCGCCCTCATTCTACCTGCCTCTTTGTTTGTCTGTAAATGTAAATGAGTTATGGGTGTACACCGTTTTTATGGGTGTACCAATGTGGGTTTGAGCCAGAGGTTTTCTTGAGAATTTGATAGTAAAGCATTCAAAATTAATGTTGACTTAATGAACTAATTAATGAAGTAATTACAAATAATAAACTATTCAATTATAACCTTATGAATGAATTTGTAATTGTATTGGGAACCATGTCCAATCATTCCCTCAGTGATCTTGAGGTTATGTGTGATTGCGGTAACACCACTGATTAGAGAACAATGGCCTTAACAACGTCTGGCCGTGATGGATGTCTCATTAAGGTCTGACTTCAAATGGTTCCACATGAACAGGTTTTTTCAGAGAGTTTACGGGGTCTTAGAGTTCAACCCTTCTTATGTGGCTGTATTTGCTCAAAGGCGGTGAGTTTAAAGGGAGTGCGAGGATGTAGCCCTGGAGAGAGGGTGCTGAGGTATGAATCAGTTACGGAACTTCCCCCAATGCTGCACTATCTGATGTAGCACACGATTTCTAGAGAATTAGGGTGTAATCCACAGATGGATGGGAGATTTGCAGGTGGACAGTGTGGAATTGTGATGTGACGACTCTGTTTTCGGAGCCCAAGCCAACCAGAGTGTCGGGGGTGTGGGGCTCTGCCGACGATGAAAGATAGCTGTTGTCCAGCCTGAAACCTTTAGTTTTTATGTATTTTTCATAGTTTTGTGTTTGGGTAAATGTTGTTGTGGATGTTATGCAATTGCAATTGTCAATTAAAACCAATCAAATTCAGAAACTTTAATTTAATATCGAAAAAATCTAAAATGGCAAGAAATGTATCCAAATTATATGTATTTCCAGAACAAAATCTTCATACATCCCTTACATCCATTATTTCTTCAAGACTTTCAAATTTGTAAAATTAGTTTTGGAATTACGACCGTTTGGGGACTAATGTATGCTGTTTTTCCTTCTTTTTTTATATCTGATTCATCTCAGACTGAGTCCAATTATTCCATTTCCAGAGGGTACAGATAAGTATGTTTTGATTATCCTCAAACTACCCTTCAGACTGCCAGTCATATTCCTTTTAAAATCCCCACTTGTGTCAAAGAATACTAACTTCAGAAGGGGTCAGACTTCCCTCAGTTGAGGTTTGATGTTCGTTTACGTAATGCATTGGCCTATTATTTTGTCACCTCCACTCCCTAAGCAGTTTTGCTTCTGCATCTTTACTCTCCAAAAGTGTTGCAGGATGTCCGTCCTCTCGAATTGAATAAATCATTACCTTCTGAGGATTCGTCCCGTCTGCGTTGGGCCCCGTCCCCTGTGGTGTTAATGGAAAGGGAAGGATGAGTCGAGGAAGGGCCTCTCCCCACCACCACCCCCACCCCCACCACCCCCACCTCCAGCTATGGGACCGCATGCATGGCACGTTGGGACTGCCAGAGAAAATAAAGTTCACTAGATCACAGTTCACTCCAACCCTGAATTTAATCAGTCAGTGGAGGGGCCTGTCTATCTGTCTGTCTCTCTGGCCCCTGACAGCTCCCCCCCCCCCCCCCCCCCCTCCCCATTTAATGTGCACAGATCAGTGGTCGTCAAGTGCGCCCTGTGTGACAGCCTCTAACCGAGGACTTTAAATTAGTTCCATGGGTGGCAGAGCATTTCAGTTGAGCCCTCCCATCCCCAAACACACAGCCTTCCATCGACACACACACACAACAAATCAATCCATCTTTGCACACACACACACACACACACACACACACACACACACACACACACACACACACACACACACACACACACACACACACAATCCTTCTTACTCTAGGACAATTGTGTTAAGTATAAGATTACCTTTGTATCTTTTAAACAAACGACTCCCCGATCACAGGAGAGCGCCTCAACGCCCCTGATTAACCCTGATCGTGCGTGGTCTAGGCCCCTCTACCATGGACCGTTGACAGCCGGGTGTGTAGAACCCTTATGTATGACCCTGCGTGGTCTAGGCCCTCTACCATGGACCGTTGACAGCCGGGTGTGTAGAACCCTTATGTATGACCCTGCGTGGTCTAGGCCCTCTACCCGGGACTGTTGACAGCCGGGTGTGTAGAACCCTTATGTATGAACCTGCGTGGTCTAGGCTCTCTACCCTGGACTGTTGACAGCCGGGTGTAAAGAAATCTCATGTCAACTCTCAACCTCAAATCTTTATACAAAGAGGATGCATTTTTCAGAGAAACTCAGACAGAAAAACTATCCTAAATGAGGACAACCAGAAGTTCTCTTTTTTTAAATTCACCCACGTGTACGGAAACAAACAGAAATATAACCGCAAGCGGTGATTAACGGGGTCCGAGCAAAATTAAAAGTCAAGAACACAATGGAAGATATATCAATGTGACAAATAATTATGAAGTAAAGATGTTCAACTTTCAGCAATACTGTGCCTCGGCTTGCTGGTGAGCGGCAAAGCAATGGCTGAATGTAATGTTCAGCATGCTATAATCGGGATTTGAACTCTCAACCTAAGGATCACCTCTTCAAGGCATTAACCCATTGAGCTACTGACAAACCTGAACTGCAACCTCATTCACATGATTTCGATTGATAAGCATACAACATCCAGAAACCTCCAAGCACACATTTCTCAAGTGAATTAAGGGGTTTCTTAAAAACATACCTGAAAAATCTTTGAAACTCGGGGGAAATTAAACCTTTGTAGTCAAGAACACTAACGGAAGAAATATAAAAATGACAGAGTTCATTATGAAGGAAAAATGGTTAACGAAGAAGTTCCCCTAATGACAGCTGTGTTCGAAATCGTTCCCTATCATGGATGTAGTGCACTAAATAGGGTGCACGCCATTTTGTAGGGTGTTCGAATTCTCAGTGGTCCACTATATAGGGCACTATATAGTGGACTTAAAATAGGGTACATACGATGTTCCCTACATGTTACTCCCGTATACCACAATGCAATGCGGTCGTGTTTTTCCGGAGGAGAAGAAGAAGCTGAATAACCGCGAAAACTAATACATTTAATGATGGAGTCTCTTTCGTTTAGAAATGTCAACAATTTATTTGGGATTTAACATAGAATATTTAACATTCAAAATTAATAAAAAAAATACTTGAACAAGGAAATGTAACATTCAACATCAATACAACCTCCAGCTTTCCTCGAGAGTGCCTGGTATGTTTACATGATGTGGGCGCATCTGTCTGCGTCACACAAATACCCGGCGCATTTACTGACGCAAATGACGTTTAGAAATGTTCAGCGTAGTGTCCGAATTCTCGTTCCCTATTCCCTATATAGTGCACTAAATCATGTACACTATATAGGGAATAGGGAACGAGTGTATAGGGAACGATTTCGAACACAGCTACTGTGTCTTGGCAGACCGATTCTTGGAAACTAATGAGCCGGAATGTTGATTGCCTGATGAATTTCAGGTGCTGTTCAATGTTGTGTTTCTTAAAGGTCCCATGACATGAAAATCTCAATTTATGAGGTTTTCTAACATAAATATGAGTTCCCCTAGCCTGCCTATGGTCCCCCAGTGGCTAAAACTTGCGTTTGGTGTAAAACGAGCACTAGCTGTTCTGCTCGCCTTTGAAAAAACGGAGGCTCAAGCGCGCTGATTTGGAAATCTGTGCTCATGACGTCATGAGGAATCTCAGCTCCTCCCCTTACTCTGCCTGGCCCGCCCAGAGACGTTGGCCCGCCAATGAGACTCGACCGTGCGAGCGCCACATGTGTGTGTGTGAATACACACACTGTAACGCAAGTGTTTCTTGTCGGTTCTTTGACGTGTCTTGTATTTCCACAACAAGACTGTTGTGGGGGTTATCTAAGCCATGGTTGAGAAGGAATTGGGGGAAAGGAACTTTGGTTTGACTCGCTGAAGTACATGAACTGCGACATGCCGCCGGTTGCCGCGAGGCACCATCGCCCGGCAGCGGGCAGCCGGCCGCAGGCAGCGCGCGGTTCAGTCGACTTCAGGTTGATGTGAAAGTGGAAGAACCAGAGACGTCGCAGAACCCGACAAAGTCGTTTCTGATTCATAATATCGTCTGGAGGCGCACACAATATGTTATATGATATAGATATCTATGTATTATATGATATTATTTAGATATAGAGCTCCAGGACTGTAACGCAAGTGTTGTACACTTCCTTGTTATTTGGATAACCGTTCTGCTGTTGGTGTGATGGCGCATAACGCGTCGGACTCTCGTATCTGGTATTTCTACAACGAGACTCGTATTGGGGGTTATCTCAGCCAAGGTTGAGAATGAATTGGGGGGAAGGAACTTTGGCTTTGACTCCCTCAAGAACATGAACCACGACAAGGAGGAGAAAGGGATCTTTGCCGGGCAGCGCTTATGCACCTCCGCCTCCGGCGGTGGTCCCTCAGCGGGGCTCAAGCGGGAGACATTCGCCACCAACAATCCCTTTCTCCTCCATGTCGTGGTTCATGTTCTTGAGGGAGTCAAAGCCAAAGTTCCTTCCCCCCAATTCATTCTCAACCTTGGCTGAGATAACCCCCAATACGAGTCTCGTTGTAGAAATACCAGATACGAGAGTCCGACGTGTTATGCGCCATCACACCAACAGCAGAACGGTTATCCAAATAACAAGGAAGTGTACAACACTTGCGTTACAGTCCTGGAGCTCTATATCTAAATAATATCATATAATACATAGATATCTATATCATATAACATATTGTGTGCGCCTCCAGACGATATTATGAATCACAAACGACTTTGTCGGGTTCTGCGACGTCTCTGGTTCTTCCACTTTCACATCAACCTGAAGTCGACTGAACCGCGTGCTGCCTGCTGCCGGCTGCCGGCTGCCCGCTGCCGGGCGATGGTGCCTCGCGGCAACCGGCGGCATGTCGCAGTTCATGTAGGCCTACTTCAGCGAGTCAAATCAAAGTTCCTTTCCCCCAATTCCTTCTCAACCATGGCTCAGATAACCCCCACGACAGTCTCGTTGTGGAAATACAAGACACGTCAAAGAACCGACAAGAAACACTTGCGTTACAGTGTGTGTATTCACATTGATGTGGACGTTGAAGAACCAGGAACGTCGGAGAACCCAACGCGGTCGTTTGAGATTCATAATATCGGCTCACACAGCTTTTGGCCGTGATAATATATATTATATGATATAGATATCTGTGTAGGCTATATCATAATATTTAGATATAGAGCTCCAGGACTCCCGTGTGTTCTAGAATATTTACAGAACACGGCTAAAGGCTGTGTGCGGCTCGCCATTGCGATACATCCACTGTAAACAGAGCGCATGGTGGCTGCAAGCTGCTCAGGGCCACACCCCCACCCTCCTCCTTGACACGCCCACCGAAACAGCGCATTTGGGGGAAGCTCAATGTGCGACTGGCTCGGAGTGGCTGTAACTCTGCACCACGGCTGAATTTAGGGAACGTCTTTGAATACTGTGTTAGTTGCCCACTAATACCTATATTAAAGAATACATAAAATAGCATGTCATGGGACCTTTAAATGAGTGGCAATGACAGAATGTCATGTAACATGTTCAGCTTGTTCATAATGCTCTAATCAGGATTTGAAGTCTCAACCTAAGAGTCCCCAGTACACGGCATTATCCCGTTGAGCCACTGACTTTCCTGAACTGCATGAAGCCTCATTCATCAATCAAATGAAAGCTAAGAGTAAGACCATGACGAGTTCGACAGTATCACTGTCAAGGCCCTACGATAGAAACTCAGTGAACCAGCAGCCAAAGAATGCAAAGGTATACAACCACTTATTTACCAGTGACGTTTTCTCCCTGAGGCCAAGGGAAGCCAGGCTTCCCTGTTATTTTAGGCTGTAGTTGTCTGTCATCCCATAAAAACATTTATATTAACAGTTTTGTCAATTATTTTGTTCTGTGTTGCTGTAATTTCTTCCCCATTTTCTCCTCTCATTGACCATTTCACAATGCGCGATACTGCGCCCCTGTTATAAACTGAAGCCGCGGCGAAACACGACACTGAACACTGCGAGGAAGCCAGCCCGAGCTGGCATCCCTTGGTGAAAAAAGAAAGAATTGACCAATCAGGTGAGGCTACTGTCATGACACTGCCCTCCTCTGATTGGTCGGGAGGGTGTCAGGAGGTTGCCAAGGGAAGCCACTCGGCCCTTGGCTTCACACCAATCAAATCAAAGCATCATTATCAACGTCACCGAAAAAACTATAACAAAACAAATAGTGCGAAATTAGCATGTTTGAATTGTTCTCATTTTTGAGTAGCCTACTTAGCAAGTGCAGTTATGGAGGTGGAGATTTAGATTATTTACTTAAAAATAATTGTACCAAACTACCACAACAGCAGCGAATCAAAATAAAATCTGATGCAAGTGCAGTTATGGAGGTGGAGATTTAGATTATTTACTTAAAAATAATTTTACCAAACTACCACAACAGCAGCGAATCAAAATAAAATCCGATGGCAGGCCAACACCGAAGCTGAAAATGCACGGGGAGAGAAAGCAAGGCTTCTTTCGGACGTTCAATTAAGAGAACTATACACGAACGGAGTGGCTAGCTGGCAGCAGCAAACTTCAGCGACTATTTTGCTGGCCGTGTCTTCTTTTTGACAAGGATTCGTGCTCCCTTAACAATCCCTGGGTCACTACAGGATTCTTGGACCTTGCCAACTTGTCCCGGGCAATCGAGAGGCACGGTAAATCAAAAAGCCACATAGACTGCGCTGTGGAACTGGCACTGTTTGGACGTGTCAGGATTGATGACATTAGCGGCTTGTGCATTTCGGTCGGGGAGGGGTTGCATTTATAATAAAATGTGTAATTTAATGAGATGTTTGGGCAACCCTGTCTCGTCAAAATTACGTTCCCAGAAAACTATTCGGCATTCTCAATTACGTTTGTCATAAAACGTATTTTGTCCGCGATTACGTTTTATTGAACGTATTGCAAATACGTTCGTCCTCAGCCTATTTTTTGCCATTTATTAACCTCTATGATTATGTTTGGTTGAAACGTATCCCAGATAGGTTAAATGTCAACGTATAGCACATTATTGTCATTAAGGCATGTCTCCCTTTCAGAGAACGTTTCATTTAACGTATTTTGTCTGAAAAACGTATCTTGGCTGTGGATACGTGTTATTGAACGTATCGCAAATACGTTCGTTGTCAACCTATTTTTTGCCATTAATTTACCTCTAGGATTATGTTTGGTTGAAACGTATCCCAAATATGTTAAATGTCAATGTATAGCACATTATTGTCATTAAGGCATATTTCCCTTTCGGGAAACGTTTCATTTAACGTAATTTTGTCCCTGATTACGTTTTATTGAACATATTGCAAATAGGTTCGTTCTCAACATTTTTGTTGTTTTTATTTAAGCTACCTCTTGGATTACATAGGCTACATTTAATTGAAACGTATCCTTAATAGGCTACGTTAAATTTCAATAACACATTATTGTCAGTATATAGGCATAGGCCTACCTCTCGGGGAAGCGTACGTTTGATTGTAATGTTAATAGTCCAACGTTATATCAACATGTCACAAGAGGAGAAATTATAGATGCTGACGGGGTAACTAGGAGCGGGGGTTGCTTTGTTGATTTCTTTATCTAGGGCTATAGCTGTGGTCAAAGCGGGAAGTGTGCGTTGTCTGGGCGGCTGCCTGAACTGAGCTGCAGGAAATTATGTTCACATGTTTCTTCATTCATTCATGAAGGCTATACCGGTGAACGGTGACGTCAGACTCACGCCCACCTACAAACCAATCAATGTCCAGTATCAGCCTGTCCTCTCGGAAAATACGACCACGTAGGTGGTTTGTTCCGCCACAGATTACGACCCATTGGAATTTATCCAAAACGAGAGGTAATAGGATATTTTTCCGTGAAATGGCGGAGGCGGACAATAGGATATTTTAGTATTTGGGTTTGATAGTTATGACGAAGAATATTTTAGCTCTCGACAGAAAAACATGGTTGCTATGGTTGCTATGGACGCTGAAAACAGCAGCTCGCATGCCGTTTAAATCATGGCTATAAAACCTTTTTCTTTGCTGATTATACTATTTTACGTAACCGTGTAACGATATTTAATTTAACAACTTTAAAACAACTTTAAGCCCGGAAGGAAAAGATAATTCACCGCCGGAAGTCGGGAAGGCCCATGCAAGTGAACGGAGCGTTCCACGGCATTGAGAAGAGCCGTTTAGTAAATAAATAAATAGATTTATTTATTATACGGAGACCACCAGACTTCCTCGAGGTAACAAGAATGGTCGATTAAATTCAAGATGGGAGAATGGCGATAGGGTGGCGTACGGTCCATGGCCTTGCGTCTGAATTTCATTCATAGAATTACCGAGTTGATGGTCAATGGTCAGATACAGATCTTGTTATAACGATAATTGAATAAAAGCTATGGTCAACTTATAATATTTTAACTAAAATAATTATATATATATAGAGAGAGAGAGAGAGAGAGAGAGAGAGAGAGAGAGAGAGAGAGAGAGAGAGAGAGAGAGAGAGAGAGAGAGAGAGAGAGAGAGAGAGAGAGAGAGAGAGAGAATGTATATTTTAATATTTAATGAATTAAATAAAATAAAGGCTTTAAACATGTGACATGCCTACGTTTTTTTGCCACGTGACTCTTACGTTCGCTAAGGTTGTTCTGCTCGCAACCCTTTCTCATCAAAATTACGTTCCCAGAGAACTATTCGGCATTCTCAATTACGTTTGTCTAAAAAAAGTATTTTGTCCGTGATTACGTTTTATTGAACATATTGTAATGACCTCGCCGGTGACATAACGATGTCGAGTCATTAGTAATTGAAGGAACTTTTAATGAACCAAAACCAGGTCACTGGTTTTGGTTTGCCCGGTCGGACCCCGAGGGCAGGAAGGGGGGGCCCTTCCTGCCCGAAACTTGGCCCGGTCAGACCCCGAGGGCAGGCCCCCCCTTCCTGCCCTCGGGGTCCGACCGGGCCAAGTTTCGGTGCGGAGGTCCCAGTAAGGCCCTAGAATAAGGTATTAAAATTTCAGGGCGGTAGGACCTTCCTATCTCAAAAACTGTTTTTCCACCACTTTCTGAACCATTAGGTCTTGCAGGCGACACTCCATTTGGGAAAACTTTTTTTCTCTAAGGGCTAGAACTCCAAATCTCGGATATGTCGTTCACGGGGCCCCGGGAAATGTGTGTAAACATTTTAGCATCCCTAGCTATCTCGAAAAGGTCGGCAAAGGGGCGTGACCTCCAACAGTACAGTAAATGTACATAAGACAGAGGTTAGTTTCTAGTCCCCATTCTTTGTGGGATGGAGGTGTACATTTGTGGCTAAAGGTGTGTAGACACAGCTGGCCTGTGGCCACGTTTTTGAAGTCGGGGGTCAAAAGGTCAAAAGGAGCCGGCACCACGCCGCTTATGAGATAACAAAAAGTTAATGTGTGTTTCTCTCATAACTTTTTGTCATTATTAAAGAGAGGCCTAATTCTCAGATATGCATGTTGGATGGCTAGGGTGTAGGTCTGGGAAGAACTTCAGGCCAAAATCTTGCAAGCGAGCCGTTGGGTGAGTTGCAACGAGATGGAGCCCTTGCTGAGTCATTTCCTGTAGTGCTGGAGCCAGAGGTTGAAGCGTATGCGTCCTTTGAGACCCCCTTTGATATATAAGAGACCCTATACAGCTTACTTAAATGTTGTCGACTCAGTCACCTATTGCATCACTTCCTTTAGGGCTTCGGCCTCCTAATCGATCATTGTAGTAGGCTATAATTGAATGCCGTCTTTCATATATATATGATACCTCCACCACTGGGACGTGGCAACAATTCTCCAAATCCATATGGGGAGGGGGGGGATGCTTGTGGACAGTAGGGGTTTACCCTAGACATAAATAGGAAGTCAAATCAGGAGAAGGAATGACCTCTCACAAATATTTATTTAATAAATTGTTTCAAATAACCCTCCCTCGTTAAATCAATGAGCTTGGTGTTTTGCTTTCAAAAATTAGTTATAGAAGTCTAAACTGCAGAAAATAAACACATCCAAGCTGCCTTTTACGGATACCTTGGAATATCTGTCTATTTTTCAACCATCGGACTCTAGTTCACGACAAAAACAACCCAATTGACGGCAGCTCCTTTGCCGCGTGGTTCTGTGTGCATGTATTGTAATGTTCTTCTTGTCAATCAATGTGGGGGCGAATCATTAGGTCAGCTGGGGGAGGGCCTTGGAAGAACACGAGGGTGGGGGCCTGCACATGAGTGAGACCGTGTTGGGGGTTGCCGGGGTAACCAGGGTTTGTTTTGGGTGGGATTTCTGCCATTGGTTACGGGTTTCAGTGACCTGGTTTTGGTTCATTAAAAGTTCCTTCAATTACTAATGACTCGACATCGTTATGTCACCGGCGAGGTCATTACAATATGTTCAATAAAACGTAATCACGGACAAAATACTTTTTTTAGACAAACGTAATTGAGAATGCCGAATAGTTCTCTGGGAACGTAATTTTGATGAGAAAGGGTTGCGAGCAGAACAACCTTAGCGAACGTAAGAGTCATGTGACGCGTTTTTTGTCACGTGGCAAAAAAACGTAGGCAAGTCACATGTTTAAAGCCTTTATTTTATTTAATTCATTAAATATTAAAATATACATTCTCTCTCTCTCTCTCTCTCTCTCTCTCTCTCTCTCTCTCTCTCTCTCTCTCTCTCTCTCTCTCTCTCTCTCTCTCTATATATATATATATATATATATATATATATATATATATAATTATTTTAGTTAAAATATTATAAGTTGACCATAGCTTTTATTCAATTATCGTTATAACAAGATCTGTATCTGACCATTGACCATCTACTCGGTAATTCTATGAATGAAATTCAGACGCAAGGCCATGGACCGTACGCCACCCTATCGCCATTCTCCCATCTTGAATTTAATCGACCATTCTTGTTACCTCGAGGAAGTCTGGTGGTCTCCGTATAATAATTAAATAAATAAATCTATTTATTTATTTATTTACTAAACGGCTCTTCTCAATGCCGTGGAACGCTCCGTTCACTTGCATGGGCCTTCCCGACTTCCGGCGGTGAATTATCTTTTCCTTCCGGGCTTAAAGTTGTTTTAAAGTTGTTAAATTAAATATCGTTACACGGTTACGTAAAATAGCATAATCAGCAAAGAAAAAGGTTTTATAGCCATGATTTAAACGGCATGCGAGCTGCTGTTTTCAGCGTCCATAGCAACCATAGCAACCATGTTTTTCTGTCGAGAGCTAAAATATTCTTCGTCATAACTATCAAACCCAAATACTAAAATATCCTATTGTCCGCCTCCGCCATTTCACGGAAAAATATCCTATTACCTCTCGTTTTGGATAAATTCCAATGGGTCGTAATCTGTGGCGGTGTCACGTTAAAATTGTACCGGGCGCGAAAATTGTACCGGCCTACGTCATCGTTTGTTTACATCCTGACAACCTGCCCGGCAACAGACTACGCGATGCAGAAAACATGTTTCCAAACGACGAAATAACATAATACAGATAGCGGATCGCTATCTGTATTATGATAGATAGCGATAACAATTGTTTTTACTTTATATTTGTATTGTATTTAATTGTTTAATCGAAACAATAAAAAAAATTCCCCGCGAAACTGCCGAACGCGTCAAATGAGAAATGTTTTGCCCGCGAAACGGGCGATCGCGTCAAATGACGTAGGAAGGTTCTTGAAACATAATACAGATAACGGATCGCTAGATAACACTTGTTTTTACTTTATATTTGTATTGTATTGAATTGTTGAATCGAATTTAGCTAGTAAATAAAGTAAAAACAAGTGTTATCTAGCGATCCGTTATCTGTATTATGTTTCAAGAACCTTCCTACGTCATTTGACGCGATCGCCCGTTTCGCGGGCAAAACATTTGTCATTTGACGCGTTCGGCCGTTTCGCGGGCAAATTTTTTTATTGTTTCGATTAAACAATTAAATAAAATACAAATATAAAGTAAAAACAATTGTTATCGCTATCTATCATAATACAGATAGCGATCCGCTATCTGTATTATGTTATTTCGTCGTTTGGAAACATGTTTTCTGCATCGCGTAGTCTGTTGCCGGGCAGGTTGTCAGGATGTAAACAAACGATGACGTAGGCCGGTACAATTTTCGCCCCCGGTACAATTTTAACGTGACAGCGGAACAAACCACCTACGTGGTCGTATTTTCCGAGAGGACAGGCTGATACTGGACATTGATTGGTTTTTAGGTGGGCGTGAGTCTGACGTCACCGTTCACCGGTATAGCCTTCATGAATGAATGAAGAAACATGTGAACATAATTTCCTGCAGCTCAGTTCAGGCAGCCGCCCAGACAACGCACACTTCCCGCTTTGACCACAGCTATAGCCCTAGATAAAGAAATCAACAAAGCAACCCCCGCTCCTAGTTACCCCGTCAGCATCTATAATTTCTCCTCTTCTGACATGTTGATATAACGTTGGACTATTAACATTACAATCAAACGTACGCTTCCCCGAGAGGTAGGCCTATGCCTATATACTGACAATAATGTGTTATCGAAATTTAACGTAGCCTATTAAGGATACGTTTCAATTAAATGTAGCCTATGTAATCCAAGAGGTAGCTTAAATAAAAACAACAAAAATGTTGAGAACGAACCTATTTGCAATATGTTCAATAAGACGTAATCAGGGACAGAATTACGTTAAATGAAACGTTTCCCGAAAGGGAAATATGCCTTAATGACAATAATGTGCTATACATTGACATTTAACATATTTGGGATACGTTTCAACCAAACATAATCCTAGAGGTAAATTAATGGCAAAAAATAGGTTGACAACGAACGTATTTGCGATACGTTCAATAACACGTATCCACAGCCAAGATACGTTTTTCAGACAAAATACGTTAAATGAAACGTTCTCTGAAAGGGAGATATGCCTTAATGACAATAATGTGCTATACGTTGACATTTAACCTATCTGGGATACGTTTCAACCAAACATAATCATAGAGGTTAATAAATGGCAAAAAATAGGCTGAGGACGAACGTATTTGCAATACGTTCAATAAAACGTAATCGCGGACAAAATACGTTTTATGACAAACGTAATTGAGAATGCCGAATAGTTTTCTGGGAACGTAATTTTGACGAGACAGGGTTGGAACCTGAACTATACCATCAGTCTCCCTTTATCCCCCCCCCCCCCCCAGGATAACGTCATGACCGTATATGGTAACACAATAGTACATGTCATTCTTTAAATCATCTAAACATGATTGACCCCTCCCTAACATCCTGTTAGTTGGTGTGGCATGCCTTCTTTCCTTTGGCTCGATCTACAAAAACACACACACACACACACACACACACACACACACACACACACACACACACACACACACACACACACACACACACACTCATTGGAACACACACAAGCATGCCAGCACAAACAGACACAGACAAAGACAGACAGCACAGGAACACCGCAGTCTGCTATCCTTCTCACATGCCATCTTCTTCTCTCATTTGCCTTGACTGTCACAGAGCACACTCTGTGATTACACATCAAGAGTGTATCAGTCTGCCTGTCTCTCATCTCTGTCTGTCCACCTGTCTTTCACTGGGCTCATCCTGCCCCACTCTGGACAGGAGACACCCCACTGATTGGAGATTGAGACGTGCAATATCAGCTGGATGATTTAAAGCCTTCCATTTGAGAGGGTGTTGCGTGGTTGTATCCTTCTAGAGAATGAAGGGGGGCAGAATATGCAGAGTGCAGAGATATTTGTCTCACCCTTTGAAAAAAATATGCTGTCCCCCTACCCCGTTAAATCAAGTGTAATAAAATGGAAGTTCATAACATTAGTAATTTCATGGAGGCAATGGACATCTTCTTCATCATTAGTCCTGGCCATAATTTTCTTTGCAATAACTCTCCCAGTAGGCTTCTGTTATATAGGATTACATGGGGTAGAAAAGGAGAAAGAGGCTATCCATCTTATTTTAAGGGTTCTAATCCTTTTAAGGAATGGACTGGATTATTTCCCCGTTTTAAGCTTTATGATTGGCACTTCATTTCTTTTGGAGGTTCACTGCCGGTGCCTTTTGGAGGTCTGTGCCGGTACTCCCGAAACAGACGCTTGATTTATAGATATAATTTTGACCAGTTAAGGCAACAGTGTGCCAGAAGTCCAAGATGAAGTGCCCAATGTCTGCACCGACAGGCGGTTCTTGTTGCTAATTTTACATGATCTATGGTGTGAATACTGCTTCCCCCATGATCGACCCCTCCACTTGTAGAGCCGGGGAACTGAAAAACTGTGTGATCATCCAACGGCCAAACAATAACTTTAGCCATATTTGGCCTACTGCTCAAAAACCCTTGAAGGTTACAGCTTATACCCTTAAAGGTCCCATATTATAGATGGACGCACCCACTTGTGATGTCAGAAAAGGCTGATTTTCAAAACGGCTTGTAATGCCTGAACCCACTCGCACCTGGTGGTATAATATCGGACCTTTAAAATCTGTATTTGACTTCATGACGGATGCCCACACGCCAGACAGGAGACCTCCGCTGTGATTCACTTAGACCTTTAAACACTTGAAGACAAAATCTATTTGGTTGACAAGTTCAAGTGGCTTTGAAAATTTTCTTGTTTGACAGCTAGAAACACAAAGATTAATTTGGAAAATAATGAAAAATAGATTGTGTGACAAAGACACAAGTGTATGACATCTGTTGGAGGTAGGCTTTGAAAATATATTGGTAGTATGTGCAGATATGCTGGTAGTATAAAATCTTCTAGTTTGTTGTTATGATATACTTATGTTAAATTATATTTGCAGACTGTAATTACAGATAGCATGCTAGTGTACTAGTTTGTATAGTCAACACCTTTTCTTGTGGTACATCTGGAAATCATAAAGATGGATGGCTTGTTTTAATATGCTGTGGCCTCTTTTCACTAAAAGTATCTGTTATTCACCACAGACCCAGGACAACCTTAACCAAAGCACTATAGGGTAGCTCTCCTCGGATCAGGGTCAGCTTTTGCTCAAAAGTGATCCATAGCAAACTTTAATCAATCAATCCATGTGACATCCATGTTCAAGTCTTTTTTTTATTGGTCAAACTGAAATAATGCAAATCTTTGAAGTGTATACTATTTGGTTTTTTAAAACAAATGTCCAGCCTGTCTTTGTAATATTTATACACAAGTAGGGCTGCACTGTGGTACTGACAGAGCCTAACCGCAAATTCCCCTCTTTACATCATGAGAGGGACTCCGCAAAGCATTCATTTTTGGGAGGTAATTGTTGCCCCTAGATAGTCAAAGGGAGGTGAACAGAAGCACTTTGAAGACACAGAGAGGTTTTTCTTTCTTGCCAGACTTCTAAAGGCGTGCTACACTGGGGGGTGATCAATAGGCTATACCCCCTGCTTGTAATGCTGGCATGCCAGCATCCCTTTGAACCTCTTTTTAAAGGCATCCATATTAGTCAAACCATTTCCCTCCTTCTCTCTTCCACATACATGCACTCGGATCGAGTGTATTTTAATTGTGACTAAATCCAAGTCTTTTGCATTTTGCAATCATTTTCTCAGTAGGCAAGGGGGTTCTAACACAGGTTTTTATTTAAACCCTTATGAGATATTTTGAGTTGCTTATATTACAAAATGACAATTTTCCAAGTGCCCAATTAAATAGAGCGTGCATGTGGAAGTTACGTTTACATTCCAGTGTTGCCAAGCAATTTTGGTTTCTCTTCATTCTGTTCCGTGCACTGTCTCTCAGTCATGCTGTGGGCGTGTACATCTAGGCCCACAGGAGGGCCTCTTATCGTGTCTCTTCCCATGCACCCCCAACTTTCTGACATCGTGTGCTGCAAGCAGACACTCAAACGACCTCCCACAGCGACGCAGAGATTGAGGGTTAGGCACCTCTGATCTTCAACCAGCATCTGTCCCCCAAATCTCACCCTCATGACAGTTATGAACACAGATGATGACAAAGGTCTTGGTACGTGCAGAACACACCCACACATCTATCTAAAGTGGGAGGAAATTGATTATTGCAAAAAAAACAAAAAAAAAACATGTATGAGCTTTTCACTTAACATGTAATCAAGTAATTCTCTCCCTGGCCATAACATTATTAAATAAATGATGATAAGTTTGTTATCAACAAAGATCCACATGAGCTGCGAGTGATGTCTTTCATCTCTGGCTGCAGCGTGGTAAAGAGAATAACTGTGACAGGGTGGTACTGCTGGGACCACAGCGACGTGTCTGAGCAGCGCTGCATTATGCTGCCCTGTTGGGTTCATAGAGATGGCTCTGGAGCAGCAGATCCATCTCTGCCAGAGCAATTCCCATCAGTCTTCCCACACACGCACACGCACGCACACACGCACGCACGCACGCACGCACGCACGCACGCACGCACGCACGCACGCACGCACGCACGCACGCACGCACGCACGCACGCACGCACGCACGCACGCACGCACGCATGCATGCACACGCACGCACGCACGCACGCACGCACGCACACACACACACACACACACACACGCGCGCATACCCACACACCAGATACACCCCCCCCCACACCCCCCCCCACACACACACACACACACACACACACACACACACACACACACACACACACACACGCGCACACCCACACACATAAAATGTGAATACATAATAACCCACATGCATACTGCATCCACACACAAAATACATTTCCATGTGTACATAATGTTAACAATATTAAGCACACACAACCTTAATCAAACCTTGCACACACATGCACACACCATACTCATTTCCAGGAAGGTTGACCCTGATAGAGATGAATGCATCACGAGTTCCTAACCTTCCCAGCCAGTGTGACAAAGCTACTCTGTTTAGATAGAGCGGGGATATGGATGGATAAGCATGCAATGTCACGTCAAGTCATGTTGCTTGACAACCTCTGACACCCGCGATATTACTGTTTGTCGGGCAGACACACTCTTCCTCTGCAAAGAGTACTTCTCAATCACCATGCGGCGCCTCGATCCTGTTAGGTATCAAATAAAGATGGAAATGTAAAGCTTTACACATCGCACAACACTGTTTGTGCTCACAGCAGTAAATATACATAGCGTTTTATTATTCTACCAAGTTTCAAATAAAGCAATTACATCTGTACTGAGAAGAGTTGGCCCCAATATATATGTATATATATATATAGACATTGAAATGAAATATGTTGCTATGTGTCTGTTTTCATTCATACGATAAAACACTAATCTTATATGAAGTGCATCATCATCATCATCATCGCCATCTAGTAGGGATATATCAAAGCCATCATCTGTTGACAAATTATATTTGAAAAATATATTTTACTATGTACTTACTAGGTAAGTACGTCTATATGTTTTATACACAATTAAAAAATATCTCTTCTCCTCTCCTTTATAGGACGATCCGATACGTAGCTAGATGCATGCGGTATGATACGATTCAGGGAAGATACATTGTGATATGTTCAATGTTCTAACGATCTGGTGTGATTTGATGAGACATGATTCAATCCAATAGATACAATTAATATTTGTTTAATGTTAACAAAAAATATTTATTTTTCGACAAATCAGATCGCTCATATATTTTTTCTTTTTAGACCAATCATATCTCTTAATTATTTTTTTCGATTCCAATAGATTTTGCTTTCGACAAATGATATCACTCAAAATTAATTGTTTTTTTTCGACCAATGCGATCGCTGGACATAGATTTATAGTTTTGACCAATGACATCGCTCAAAATAAATTGAAAGATGTCAGATTGGAAATTTCGACCAAAATAAAGATATTTGTTTTGATGCAACACTTTAGGCCTACATTCAAATCAATGAACAGCATGCTTTCTCAATTTCAGGTACACATTGGTTATTCTCATTACTCTAGTTGATTTACTAATGCCAACCCTCCCCATTAATCTGCGCTTGGGACTGACATCTAGTTGAGCTGGCCTGCCCCCTTAAGTGGCTGTGTTAGGCTAGACTATAAACCTTTAGTATATGCAACACTTGAACCTCCTAAAATGGCGCAATTTGATGGATCGCTATCTCGGGACATTGGGCAATATCCCATGATTGAGATCTCAATCTCGGGATATTGTTTTCATCGCAAAATGTCCCGCTTTGATCGCTAAAAAAAGGAAAAATAGTCCCGGCAAAAAGTGTTATCGTGTTTATTTTTGGGGTGTTCACTTGTAATATATGCTAAAACAATTATTCACCTCAGGCTCCTCCTTGAACTTCGGTCTTGGGGGCTATTCCCTACTATTCACTTCGCCTTCGGCGAATATTTGTTAAATATTACAAAGATTCCAACAAAATAAAGCCACATACACACTACTGAACCACGTCAGAAATATGTGGTTCAGTGATAGCTAGTCCAACAAAAAATATTTAACAAATTAGTTTTAGGAGATCAGAAGATCTAAGAACATACGGATATGGAAATTATAAACAAACAGATAAGAAGGCCTGGCTGATGATTTAATAAGCCTTAAGCTGTTTTATTTTATTAATTTTATAGATATCTATATTTTTTATTCTATACTCTAGCCTATATATTTTGTTTTCAAAATGATGGTAGTTTGAGTTCGAGAAAAGGTCAAAATGACATTTTGCAACCTAACATTTATGCAGCCTAAATGTACATATTCATCAGGATTTTTATTGAAAAGGCATTCGACACGCCTTGGGTTCAGCAAAGTCATTGACAATGTGCGTGATGTCAAGCTTCCTTGGTCGTTCACGCTCAATTGACGATCTGGCCAATGATTGGCCAGATCGTCAATTGAGAGTCAACGAGCAGCCAACTATGGTACCCATCATGCAGTTGGGTACCATATCATGAATTTATTCGATTGAATACGAAAAGCAACAACATAGGTTAACAAAAAAAGTAAGCTTTAACCTTTAAGCTTCACTCAACTAATTAAATTGGCGCTTCGACTGATTCTTGGTCCTTTTAAATAGATCCAGGGGCCCACGTTTCGATGTAGTCACATATTTGTTAATCCAACCGGTTACCGATTCGTATCAGTGAATGGTTACACCCCTAGTATTCATGTTCATTCAGAATCTATTGGAAGATGGAGAAAGCTGGATTCCCCTAAATCATTGACAGAAGGGATGCCCTAATCGGTCAGAACTGAGCCAGAGCGGTCTGCAATCTGAATGGGCTCCTACAGAGGCAGGCACTGTCAACCAGAACAGCTATTCTCAAAGAGCCTTTCACTCACTAAAGCTGTCGGATGGCATTTATAACACATGACACTCAAATTCTCTCCTCAGAAACGGTGCCTACAGCACCTTTAATGCTAAACGTATAACAGGCAGGCCTCCTCATCCTCCCAATGGAGAGAGAGGGCGGACGTCCTCTGTGTATGACATGCCTGCTGGCGGCAGGGGTGGACATGACCAGTCCTTATTGGCAAACTGAGAGACCCTGTGAGAAACTGAGCTCCCACCCCCTCCACCTCCTCCAACACCTCCACACCACTGATCTGGGATAAGCCAGTTTAATACCAACCTCTTCAAACACGGTGCCAGCGCGTGTCAAAGGTTAATGAAAGGGCACCTGCTTGGGAAGATGAAGACGTTGGCAGCAGGGAGAACTAGCGGGATTAGCCCGCTCTAACATCAAAGGCATCGGGGCTCAGCGCAGCTTTGCGTGGACTCCACCCGTCTCACGTCAGAGACCGACCGGGTTTCAACAGGAGGGCTTTTTGGGCTGGTCTGCCTCTACTTTAGCCCCCCCCCCCCCCCTACGTACAACATGGATATTATTGGGTACTATTGATATTCACGCTGTGATATGGTACTCATTAGCAAGCAGGATCAAATTCAATAGGAAAGAAAAAGCTTATGGATTTTCAAATGAAACATCAAAGTGAGTGTTTATTTGTTTCATTAATCAGCAGCGAGGAGCCGTGAGGAATATTGAGTGACAAGAAGGTTAGAAGAACTTTCGGATCTGTGCAAAATAAAAATAATTAGATAATCGCACGCTGGCTGCTGACTAAAGAACACAATCAACATTACCTTCTGCGCTTCATTTCTAGTATGTCTTTTTTTTTGTTCAGTGTTTGGGGCTCATCGAGACATAATGGAAAAGAGCTCTTACCACAGCAAATGTGTACAGTATAATCAGCCCTTCTCTTCAGAAATGGAACAGAGTGGACATTGGCCACTGGTCCCTGAAATTACTATTTTGTTGTCCAATTATCCCAGATGAACTGAATGATGAAACGTGAACACATAGCTGACTCGCTCGCCAACCTTGAGTTAGAATTCTCTTACTTTTACTTTCACTCTCCATCTGCAGTTCAAGAGTTTCAGTCTTTCAGGGAGTTTGTCATCAAGGCAGTAGTTAACACCTAACAGAATACACAGGATTCACTTCCTGTTGAGCAGGGGCGTGGCCACATGGGGGCCAGGTGGGGTGGCCCCCCGAGTCTGAGAAAAATAAATAATCCTGAACGGAAAGGGTCTTGGAAGGGTCTAGGGTCTAAGAAAGCTGAAATATATGCACTATTAGTTTGAACTAAGTTTGACTTATTATTCTTATTCAAAGTGTTATAGTTTTACATTATGAATGATTATTGCACTTAGAATAGCCCCCCCCCCCCCACCCCGTTGACAATCAAGCCCCTCCCCCCGTTGACAATCAAGTGCCACCCCAAATATAAAATTGGCCCGAGCTGGCCACCACAGTAATACTGTCCTGGCTACGCCCCTGCTGTGGAGACATTAACGGGCGTGCTGAAGGTGATTTGTCACATGAGTTATTATCAGTGGTTGTGTTACCATTTACCAAAAAAAAAAAAACACTATGAACCAACTGCCCATGAAATTATGCCCATTATGTTAATAACACCATAGCTTCTGACACACCGGCCATTTTGAAGTGCACAACACAACAGTTTTCTCATTTATAATGCAAACGCCACAACTGGAGAGAAGATTTTACTTCCTGAATGTATTGCTAAACAGTTTGGAAGCTACCAGCATGAAGATCCATCATGCCATTGGGGCCTGCCCGTAATTTCGACACCTCATTGTTTCGACGTCTCAATGGTCCGAAATATTTCCCATTAGATCGACATGCCATTATGCCGACGGTTCAATGTTACGAAAACGGAATCCATTGGTCCGAAGGGCCGTTTGTCCGACTTTTCAAAAAGGAGGCGCATTAGGCCGACGGTTCAATATGCCAAATAGGCCTACATATAAAGAGTTTTATGCCTCTCTCTCTCTCTCTCTCTCTCTCTCTCTCTCTCTCTCTCTCTCTCTCTCTCTCTCTCTCTCTCTCTCTCTCTCTCTCTCTCTCTCTCTCTCTTAGGCCTATTCAGCATATTGAACCGTCGGCCTAATTCACCCCTTGTTTAACTTATCGGACAAACGGCCCTTCGGAACAATGGATTCCGTTTTCGTAACATTGAACCGTCGGCATAGTGGCATGTCGATCTAATGGGAAATATTTCGGACCATTGAGACGTCGGAACAATGAGGCGTCGGAATTACGGCATGGCACCATGCCATTATGCACAAGGCATAATGGAATGCCATAATGGCATCAATAAAACCCTACCAAGGACCACTATTTTTAGGTGAATTCCTGTTCAAAGGTTGTATGAAGGTTGTTTATAAGATGTTTAACCAGCTTCCAACCCCAGAAAGAGTACTACCTGAACGAGACAGTAAGCAACTGTTAAAATGCCATATATTGGAAAGAAGTAAAAAATAAGTGAAACAACTTTTTGGACATCATGGCTATTTGTTTGACACTGGTTCGAAAATGTATTGTTCAAAATATTTATATTTATGTTTATCTATATATATTTTCCTTTCTATCCATACTCTTGACGGCTTTTGTTTTAGATAATCATTTCTATATTTTTGGATTCTAGGATGAATCTGTAATTGAGCGATTCCTTTCTTCTTTTTAATTTGCTAGTATTAGTTGTATAGGCCTACTCCTTTAAACTTGTCCCTAGAAACGGGGATGTCCAAGTAAACAAAGATGTTTGGTCACCCTAAATTGTGTGTGTGTCTGGGTGGGTGTGAGAGAGCCTGGTGTGTCCCGGGTTGGGTTTCGAAAGGCTTAAAAACACCCCAGCTCTTACGACATACACCTGACCAAATCCACAAGCGCTTCCTAATCAAAGACAATGCCAAATCAATGCTTATAGTGCAAGGTCAAACTCTACAACTTCAAACCTGTAAGGCTGAATGTCAGCTCTAACTCACTTGACAGCCTATCGAGAATGTGGGGGGTTTCAATTAAAGCCTGTGGAGCATAAGTGAAGCAATAACTGCTAATTCAAAATGCAGATCTCCAAACTTGAACAAGTTCTGTGATAGGTGAGGTCTATCTGAACACTTGGAATTCTGATCCAGAAATACTAACATCTAATGTTACCATCAATTTCTCCTTTTGGAAATGGGCTGGTGGTTTCATGCACCTATAGCTAGCCATCTCTGCTGTGCCTTCAGCTCAATCACTTTACCAAATAATCCATTCAGAGAAAAACATTTGGAAATGGAGAGAAGGGATATATGATACTACAATGTAACACATAACACATTTGGTGCATGTATATTTATTTAATTATTCCAACCAAGTAAACTGTCTTCACTTTTGTTGTGTTGGTATTATATTAATATCATATTATTATTATTATGACTCAAAAGGAGTGCAGCATTGCACAAATCCACTGAATTAAAACTAAATATATTGGTGACCCTTCCTTTTACAATCCCCTTATTACTAGGTATTGTCTGGTAAATATATGGTAAATCATAGGTATTGGAATTAGGTTTATTAGGTATATTATTATTATATTATATTATATTATATTATATTATATTATTAGGTAATTAAAAGTGATAATAAGAAGGTTAATACAGAGGAACTACAGCTGAAGTACTAATGAAAACCTCCACTATTACCCATCAACTCAACCAAGTACGGTGTAGTTGTAACTATTTTAGGTTGCTAATAACTCAAGATATAATTGTGTACTTCCCAGGAAAGTAGGCAACCAATTCTTAGAAACAACTCTTCTATTGCCCATCACTTCAAGTTACAATTGTAGTTATCCAAGGTTTATGTTGGTAAAAGCCCAGGTATAATTATGTACTATCTAGAAATTGACATACTACTTTCCAATAAATTACTATTTCTTATTTAGTAATTTTTCATAGCTACACCCATTTATAAAAGGTTTATTTGATTTACCTCAGAAACTACTGAATTGTTTTTATTTATGTTGAAAAATTACAGCAATACTTACCTGGGAACAACCTCTGCAGGAACAGTTTTCCTCTAGTGTCATGGTACATCTTCTTAAATACTGGGTACGAAGCCTTGTTTGTTTCCATGGTTTACCATGTTCTTACCATAACCTTTGTAATAGATAATTCCATTGTCCATGCAGTTTACTGGAACTTGTACCATATGTTTTCTGCAACGTTACTAAGTAAAACATGACAATTTACCCAGTAAGTAAGCTGAAACTGTACTGTAAAAGGAAGCCTTATTTGTTTCCATGGTATTACCAGGCTCTTACCACATAAGTTGTTTCTGGTTATTCCCTTTTCCATGCAATCAACACAAACTTGTACCATATATGTTCTGCAACATTACTAAGTAAAACATGAGAATTTACCCAGTAAGTAAGCTGAAACTGTACAGTAAAAGGAAGACTTGTTTGTTTCCATGGTATTACCAGGCTCTTACCATATCATTTGTAACGGGTTATTCCCTTTTCCATGCAATCAACACAAACTGGTGCCATATATGTTCTGCAACATCGTACACCAGTAGTTAAGCACTATTATGGTAATTTACCATATATTTACCAGGTAAATACCTAGTTATTAGGGGACTGTAAAAGGAAGGGTTACCAATATATTGTGTGTCTGTTTTCCTATGAATCTTAATCCAGTTGGTATTTTTTATGCCAGGAAAAAGAAGATGTCTGTCGTGAGAGATAGATGTGTGTCTTGATACATTTCGGCCGAGTACTGTGACCTTTAGAAAAAACCTTAACAATGTCGTTCCCAGAGGGCTAATCTGAAAGAACCCACGGGTTGCAATGTGCCTCCCTGTAATGTTTTGGAGAAATGACAAATAACACACACACACACGCACGCACGCACGCACGCACGCACGCACGCACGCACGCACGCACGCACGCACGCACGCACGCACGCACGCACGCACGCACGCACGCACGCACACACACACACACACACACACACACACACACACACACACACACACACACACACACACACACACACACACACACACACACACACACACACAACCTGCCTTTCCCACTGTGCTGCCTAATTGATAAACCTGCTAATCATATTTTTTGTAAATGATGTGCATATTGTTGCTACACTTAGATGGCTTGAGCTGCTTTTTGTGTTGGCAGAGTGAAAATCGAGCATAGGTTCCATCAGACTGGACATCATATACGTATATAGGCTAGATGTACAAGGGAGATATTTATAAATATATATAAATCGTTCATCATGATTTATATCATATATCTAGGCTAAATAGGGAGGAGATTTATGTGTACATATATATACCTAATCTGGCTTTACATCAAGGCTACAGGCTAGCTATACTGAAAGGTAAGATTGTCAAGCAGATGATGCTGGAGGATACCGTTGCAAAAAAACAACTGTATTCTTTAGTTTTTTTTAAAAACCCTCCGGCATAGAAATCCTCCATGCCTCTTCCTATCGACTGTGCTTCACTGGGGCATGTGATGGGAGAGGCTCTGCAGTGTCCCAAGGCAGCAGATGTTTCAGAGATGACAGGCCACAAGTACCATTTTTATTATGATTTATTCGAGACAGCCAGTTTTCTGTAATGGAAATTCATTTGAATCAACGTCTCTGTGCAGAGCCAGTGGACGGAGCCAGTGGCTCGCTGTGGGTCCAGGCGAATGCACAGGAAACCATTGCCAAAACTGGACCCCTCCTCCCTTTATAATCTCCTCACTAGATGCAAACAGCCATTGTATTGTGGCAAGCAGCATAGGAAGGACGAGACGGGAGCCCAGGTTCAGCAGTTAGACAACTCTCGCGCCCCTTACACCGCACGACTACGAGAGTTGCCTTTATTTGACGCACACATGACACAAAAAACACACTCAACATAACTATTTAATATAAACGTCTTAACTCAGTAAAACGAACCCACCCACAGAGACAAACCCCACACAATGTCTCTGCCGCAAAGGACCTATAGGAGGGCGTCAGAGGTCCAACTTGTGATTGTTCAAACCCCCCCAGGATCCCTTGCGGCACCCTGAACACGGCGACCACGCCCACGGTCGCTACAGTTTATTGTAATCTGTGAATGAATAAATACAACAAAGAAAATAGTTAGTTGTTTGTTTACTGTTACCTCTTCATTTACACGTGACCATATAGTAATGATCACAATCAATCTCTAAACCACATTTCTGACAACTTTTCTGCTCTTAAAAAGGCATCCTAAAGAAGCCGATTATTTCAGAGTGTATAGGTTGACAGATGAAGTTTTGGGCCATTGATCCTCCAGGGAGCCATGCTAGTGAAGGGGACAGCGTGAGGAAGTCTAGATTCTCACAGCTTTCTTTCAGGGAGTGTGTTTTAGCAACTGCCCTGTCCAAAGAAACAGATGAAAATGTGTACTTACTGTAGTTCACAACACTATAAATAAAACGCTGGTGGTGAGTACAAATATGTAGATGAAGCCTTTTTTTTACTTTACATTACATTTTTGGAAAAGTATTTATATTAAAACCCTAGCTCACCATTTAAATGATACATACTATTAAATCTTTGCGTTTATTTGCATGTTGGCTTTTCCCTAATGGAGAAAAAAAGGTCTTGAGAGTCTGTGATAAAAATATAATCTAATTTTTCCTGTAATTAATATTCCTCTCATTATCCTGCAGCTCCTCCCAGCACTGAGCCCTCTCTGCGTCGGGCTGGCTCCGTGTTTGGCATCAGCAGAATGGGACATCAAAGCCAAGAGGGGGGAGACAAGCCAGGAAACGTTAAGTGACAAAACGTGAACTCTAGGCAGCATAAAGAGAGCCGTCCGCACGACCATTTTGTATACATGGGACAAATGTATCATCGCAATGTCAGGCAGGTCATTTATTATTCAAAAGGATGTCTTTGTGTGTTTGTGTGTGTAAGGGTGTGCGTTTGTCTGTGTGTAACACAAAAGACAAAGAGACTGAACAACATAGAGAGTAAGATTACATCAAATTGTGTGGAAAATACATCTGGACAACTTCCAGAAGTTTCTGAAGGGCATTTTACCTGTATGCCCTCAAAAGCAATTTATATCCTGACATGCTGTCTTCTGAAGTCAGATTGTGTGGTGCACGCGTGTGTCTGCATATTTATTTTTGTTTGAATATGTGTGTGTGTGTGTGTGTGTGTGTGTGTGTGTGTGTGTGTGTGTGTGTGTGTGTGTGTGTGTGTGTGTGTGTGTGTGTGTGTGTGTGTGTGTGTGTGTGTGTGTGTGTGTGTGTGTGTGTCCATGTCTGGGTCAATGTGAGTACCTGTGTGTCTACTGTAGAAGCATCATCTGGCAGCTCGGCTGAGGAGTCCACTGTCATGTTCTTCACTCGGATACCAATCTCGTGTGTGTGTGTGTGTGTGTGTGTGTGTGTGTGTGTGTGTGTGTGTGTGTGTGTGTGTGTGTGCGTATGTGTGTGTGTGTGTGTGTGTGTGTGTGTGTGTGTGTGTGTGTGTGTGTGTGTGTGTGTGTGTGTGTGTGTGTGTGTGTGTGTGTGTGTGTGTGTGTGTGTCTGTGTCTGTGAGTGGGTGTCTGAGTGTGTGTATGTGTGTAAGTTTGTGCAGGGTCGGCATGTGTAGGTGTGTGTGTGATTGTGTATGTGTGTGTGTGTGTGTGTGTGTGTGTGTGTGATTGTGTGCGGGCATACTAGTTATTTTCCACTTCTCACCAGAGTTCACCAGCTAGCTGAGGAGTACACATTTCTCCAGTAGGGCCGAGATCGTTTATTGGCCTGTGGCATGTGCCACCGCGACCACTGACATACCATGGCATATGCCGTTCTGGAACGGTAACTGCCGTTCTGAAACGGTAACTACCGTTCTGAAACGGTAACTACCGTTCTGAAACGGTAACTGCCGTTCTGAAACGGTAATGCCATGGCATATGCCTTTCTGGAACGGTAACTACCGTTCTGAAACGGTAACTGCCGTTCAGGTGGAACGGTAACTGCAGTTCCCAACAATGGTATGTGACACCAGCATAACTCCTCCGTATAATTTCAAGACAGGTATTGCCATAAATGTAAAGGTATATATATTTGGTATTTATTGACACAATATCACAACATAACGCCGTAAATAAAGGGATTTACACGTTTCTCTCGTCCGTGCTGTTGTTAGGATATTTCCGATCTGTTTTGTTGTTGCTTTTGTAATGACAGATGCTTTTGAAAACAGCCGGACTTGCTCCGGTGACGGTAGTTATAGCCTAGCCTTCTAGGTGGCCATAGAGCTAGTCTATTGCTTTGTTCCAATATCCATACTATCCGCAGTCATTATACTTTATTTTAGTATGACTTCTTTTTTTATATAGTTTGAGTACGTAGTGCGTTGCAATTAAGATCAGGGCGAAAGGAAGTGTAGTGAAAGGACCCGGATGGTATACTCAAACGGTCAAACCGATGAGTGTGGATTGATGTACACCTTTCGTGCTCCACGGCAGCGATCTAATAGCTACGTAGCTGAAGAGGCGGAGCCAGGCTGAGCCAACGTCGGCGCATTTTCTTTGATAGGTCCATGCATTTTCCACGTATCCTGCATTAATGGAGTCATTTTGTTGTTTTAATAGCTTTATAACTACTATGTGTAAAGAGTTCACCGTTCAAAGCGAGATGTTTATTGCGGTTGCGATCGTAGTTTCCGGTTAGTGCACCAGAGCCAGGTCCCTATAGGGGTGGCACTGTAGGCTATGGCTAGACAGTCATCCATTTTTCCACTCGTGTTTTATCAAGATGTTCTAGTAGCGTAGACTATAATAAAGCCTATACTGTATGACTGCTTCAGCTCATAACTATTCAATAGGCCAAATATTAAGTTTTGCATTTGTTGTTATTGGTGTTTAACCAAATAATTTAAGCAGGCCTATAGGTTCCTATCATTTAACCCTGATCCAGTGTCATAAACCTTTCTATATCGACATGATCCAGTGGTATCATGGCATACAGGCCACCGTTTTTCCGCTGGCATGCCACTCATGTAAAATGGTATTACCAGTTTCTACTGGCACCTACCGTTTTTCCGCTGGCATGCCACTCATGGAAAATGGTAATTACCAGTTTCTACTGGCACCTACCGTTTTTCCGCTGGCATGCCACTCATGGAAAATGGTAATTACCAGTTTCTACTGGCACCTACCGTTTTTATAAGAATGATTGTGTAGCTGTGAATCATGAGTGGTATGTGTGTATGAACGGGCAAATACCACAGGAAAGGAATATCTACTGGCAAACGGTAGGTGCCAGTAGAAACTGGTAATTACCATTTTCCATGAGTGGCATGCCATCGGAAAAACGGTAGGTGCCAGTAGAAACAGGTAATTACCATTTTACATGAGTGGCATGCCAGCGGAAAAACGGTAGGTGCCAGTAGAAACTGGTAATTACCATTTTCCATGAGTGGCATGCCAGCGGAAAAACGGTAGGTGCCAGTAGAAACTGGTAATTACCATTTTCCATGAGTGGCATGCCAGCGGAAAAACGGTAGGTGCCAGTAGAAACTGGTAATACCATTTTACATGAGTGGCATGCCAGCGGAAAAACGGTGGTTCCAGTAGGAAATGGAACTTCCGATTAACATAATTGGCTTGCCAGCGGAAAAACTTTTGGCCTGTATGCCATGATACCACTGGATCATGTCGATATAGAAAGGTTTATGACACTGGATCAGGGTTAAATGATAGGAACCTATAGGCCTGCTTAAATTATTTGGTTAAACACCAATAACAACAAATGCAAAACTTAATATTTGGCCTATTGAATAGTTATGAGCTGAAGCAGTCATACAGTAGGCTTTATTATAGGCTACGCTACTAGAACATCTTGATAAAACACGAGTGGAAAAATGGATGACTGTCTAGCCATAGCCTACAGTGCCACCCCTAACGGAAACTACGATCGCAACCGCAATAAACATCTCGCTTTGAACGGTGAACACTTTACACATAGTAGTTATAAAGCTATTAAAACAACAAAATGACTCCATTAATGCAGGATACGTGGAAAATGCATGGACCTATTAAAGAAAATGCGCCGACGTTGGCTCAGCCTGGCTCCGCCTCTTCAGCTACGTAAGATCGCTGCCGTGGAGCACGAAAGGTGTACAATCCACGATTCCACACTCATCGGTTTGACCGTTTTGAGTATACCATCCGGGTCCTTTCACTACACTTCCTTTCGCCCTGATCTTAATTGCAACGCACTACGTAGGCCTACTCAAACTATATAAAAAAGAAGTCATACTAAAATAAAGTATAATGACTGCGGATAGTATGGATATTGGAACAAAGCAATAGACTATAGCTCTATGGCCACCTAGAAGGCTAGGCTATAACTACCGTCACCGGAGCAAGTCCGGCTGTTTTCAAAAGCATCTGTCATTACAAAAGCAACAACAAACAGATCGGAAATATCATAACAACAGCACGGACGAGAGAAACGTGTAAATCCCTTTATTTACGGCGTTATGTTGTGATATTGTGTCAATAAATACCAAATATATACCTTTACATTTATGGCAATACCTGTCTTGAAATTATACGGAGGAGTTATGCTGGTGTCACATACCATTGTTGGGAACTGCAGTTACCGTTCCACCTGAACGGCAGTTACCGTTTCAGAACGGTAGTTACCGTTCCAGAAAGGCATATGCCATGGCATTACCGTTTCAGAACGGTAGTTACCGTTTCAGAACGGCAGTTACCGTTTCAGAACGGCAGTTACCGTTCCAGAACGGCATATGCCATGGTATGTCAGTGGTCGCGACGGCAGTTACCGTTTCAGAACGGTAGTTACCGTTTCAGAATGGCAGTTACCGTTCCAGAACGGCATATGCCATGGTATGTCTGTGGTCGCGACGGCAGTTACCGTTTCAGAACGGCAGTTACCGTTCCAGAACGGCATATGCCATGGTATTTCAGTGGTCGCGGTGGCACATGCCACAGGCCATTAAACGATCTCGGCGTCTCTCCATTTGTCTCTTTCAGTGTTTTAAAGGCACAATCAAACATTCCTGGAGCGTTGCACATATTATGACCTCAGGGCTTGTGTTACATTCCAAGCCGACTTAATGTGTTTAGACAAAATAAACCACGCTATGGATATACCATAACATTGGTTTCAGGAATAAACGTGTATAATTGGTGGATATGATTGAGAGGCATTGTTTCCAAGCTGATGTGTTTTTCCTAACCTGCGCTATAAAGTGGATTATATGCTCTGCACACCAATAAACTCTGGCTCACTTTTGACACTGATCAGGTGGAGGAGTTGAAGGATACGAAAAGCAACGATCAGGAACATGAATAAAACATTGACATTTGAAAAACATATAGACAAGCTTCTTATGTTTTATGAAAATATGCAGAACAATTATATAATTCTGGGGTATGTACGTACATAAATGGAACTCTGTAAGAATAGGAAGGGCGTGGGAACTCTGAGAATGCAAAATCTCATTAGTTTGCCATCAAATAAAAGACAGGCATGTTCAGAGAACCCCACGGACACTTCAGGCAGGGAGCCTGCGAGACCCTTTTGTCATTAAAGTTGATATTATTTCCAGAGCTAATTTGTGGTTATTTTCACGGTGGTTTTCAAGTAGAAAGGCGGCGTACAGTGCAAAACAAATCAGATACCTGATAGGTCAGGTCTCCACATAATTTGTTCACACCGGTTCTCCGTTTACATCGCCGTTACTGCCCTATGTTTGCGAATGATCAATAATTGTTAAAAGTGAATTGCAGATGAGTACGACGGTATGGATACACAGATGTTGTCAGCCATCATATCCACAACAATTTTAACTCTGGCCTCCATCTTTGGACGATTATATATGATCAAACCAAATTCACGGTCTGACGTTGTCTTGAGGAGACACACAGTAGTCATGATGAATTGCATTTGCATGATGTATATTTGTGCCTTTCATCGTCAGCTCACCAGCGTCTGCAACACACTTTGTCATCAGACAGATGAGAAAAGCAATTTCACACACGGATCTTAACAGGGGGAACTGTGGAGGTTAATCTGTACAAAAACATTTACAAAACACCGAATCATGTCAATCAGTGCGTGACAATTGGTCATTATGTCAGGTGGTGATCAAAGGTAAGTCATGTCTCTATGTGGGAATGTGTTTCACCAGGCGCGGCATCATTGTTGGTGAACAAACGCTTGATTACTCATGTCACTAACCAGCTCACTAACGACAGTGAGCTGGTCGACAATGGACAATGGTGACGCACCCATCAACTTCTAGATAATCACATACAAACACATGGGCACGCATGAATGTGTGTGCAAAGACACATATTCACACACACACACATGCACACACTTGCGCGCAGACACACACACACACACACACACACACACACACACACACACACACACACACACACACCCACACACACACACACACACACACACACACACACACACACACACACACACACACACACACACACACACACACACACACACACACACAGTTCGGCCAAGAGCCGGGGTGGTTCCTGCAGGCCTCGAAAATAATTGACAGCAAATGACAGGATAGTTAATAGATGTGTTCATAGATAGTGAATAGATATGATAACAGATAGTTAATATATATGTTCATATATAGTTAATAGATATGTTAATAGATAGTTAATAGACACGGAAATATATAGTTAATCAATATGTTAATAGATAGTTCATAGATATGTCACTGGCCATCTGAAAAGCGTGTGTGGAAGTCGGAGAAGGGAGTTACCAGCGCGTTATTGATTCTTGTATAATTGGTGCATGCTAAATTACATTATTTTTACTTCACGATGTAAAATTACCAAACGGGGACCATCCACATCAACTCCTAGCAAATTATGTAAGAAAATACTTGTCAGTCATGAGTTAGTTAGTTTATATTCACTGCGTAGGGCCTACGGTATATAAAATATATGAACACAGCCCGCAGCATGAGAAGAAAGAGCCCATGGGCCCGTGGCCTCAGTTCCACTGAGGCCGTGTGATTTTTATCTTTTTTTTTATTCAATTTTGTACAGGCCCTTTGTCATGCCCGGGGCACTTGCCTAGGGGACACACTTCGTATCAGGGGTAAATACCTTGGCAAAACACCGGCACATGTAATTTCCAAAATTTCAACCAAAGCATTCGGTAACCGCTAGCAGTAATCAGTAATCACATAACTTCCGTTATTTATACTCAGCACAGTTCTCCCGCATTAAAGGTATATTTTGTACGATTTCCGCATTCAAATATCTAAAAACAACTAGAACTATGTTATATCTGTCTTTTGGTTTTGGGCTAATAATGCAATAAATAATACAATAAATAATTGAGAATTGTAAGCCAATAATTGAAGGCAAATGCTAAATTATTTATTTTTTACTTCACATTCTAAAGTTACCAAACAGGAGGAGCATCCATGTCAACTCCTAAGAAATGATGTCGCAAGCATGTTCAAGTGTAATCTACCAAGCAGCCTCCACCGTTGCACCATCCATTGACTCACCATCAGATTAGTAAGGAATACTGAAATATTTTTCACTGTTTCTGGAACCTGAAATCTAAGCTCTTTCCATGTCAGAAATAGAATAACATACATGAAAGGTGACGTTAAAACTGTTGTATTATTTAAACTTTAAAAGGTATATACACTAAATATCTTCCAAGAGACTGTGAAGATATCAGTTCTGATGAGTTCTGATGATATCAGCAGACTGTAATAGCATAGTAATTGAGCAGTATGGCCCTGGTCTATAGTTTTCTGAGATGGTCAATTATGGTTATATCTCTAAATTCAATGTCTTTGACTTCTCAAGGGGTACAACCTCAACCTCATCATCGACCTATCCACCCAACCCTTATATCATACCCATTTGCAACCATTCAACAATGCCTTTAAATGTAAATACATTCATTGCAAACTACAAATTGTACTTTATTATATATATATATATATATATATATATATATATATATATATATATATATATATATATATATATATATAATTTCTATAAAGAAACATTGCTTATGTATTTGATCACTCTTACTTACTCTTACTATTATTTAAATATGCAAAACCTTATAAAGAAGGCATGGAACCATGTAATATATATTATAGCAAAATAATTATAAAATGTACAAATAATTCAATAACCATTAACTTCTATTATAAGGAACATATTCCTAAAGAAGATAACAGGGGTGATGTTGCTAACAGTAAATATAAAGTGCTGCCATGAACCCAGTGTGCTGGCCATTTGGGTCTGGGTATTGGTCACGTATCCTGCACACTATCCTGTCGTTCCACCTGATGATGCCGTCCCTCTTCCTCTACCCACCGCTCTTCCTCTTTCCACACCGCTTGCCCTTCCGGTCCTCCTGCGGCCATTCCTCTTGTTTTTCTCTGTGATGGGTCCTGCTATAGGGGGGACTCCAGGTCTCATCAAATACAACCAATGAGGAACCATCAGTCTTCCTCCAACATACAGTATTCACATGTCAACAGAAGCACTTGCAAACATCTTGAGACACAGAGAGGACATGATCATTTGACAATATTTATGTGGCTACATTGAAAGAGCTATCATGTGTTTAAGCTAGTACTTTTACTAATTAATGTTGAGTGGAACCGCTTTCATTCTGTAAATATTTTCTGTGTTCTTTGTGGGAGACACCATACATGCAATGTTTATCACAATATTTTCATGATTATAAAGGTTTTATGAAAACAATGTCTATGGAAATCACTTAAAATGCATTGTAAGAGTAAATAAATGGGATTGTTCTTAATTTATTACTGTTTTATTAGATTAGCTTATAGGTGGGGATAGGCACTTTATAGAACCTTCATGTTTTTCTATATCATGTTACTTATGTGTGTATTTATGTAGGATTTATGTGCAATCTGCTGAAGCATTTTAAATCTTAAAATACAATATCCACACCTGTGGGGTATACTACGAACCTCGCTGAACATACCCAGGCTTTCTTGGATCAACAAAGACGCAACTCGCGATCAGAGTTAAATGGTACTACTACGCCCACTTCCGCTTTAGGTTCAAGGCGTGTTCCCGTGAAAGGGGCGTTTATCGCGTCCTTGTACTCACCTTTACAAACTGGATAGATCAAGAGCAGTCGATTTCACTCAAGAGGAACAGATAGTCTTAATCAACTCCTATGAGGAGTTCAACAATCAGATAACAGCTAGGGGCAACACAGTTGCACATAATAATGCTTGGGAGGCGCGCTGGCAAAAAACAGCCGATAGTGTATATTCGTATAAGTGAAAAGATTCTGCATATTGTCTATAAAATAACTATGCCAAATGAAGAATTGTTTGCCATTAATCCCAATAGAGTGATGATGATTTAAAAATTTATAAGCAACATCCTAACTGCCTTATTATATAATTTAGGGAATTCACTTTAAATGCACCCTATGTAAGAAATGTACCGCATATGTTTTCAACCGCTGAGAGAGGTGGCGGCGGACCCGAACGCCAGCGGCCAGGGTTCAAATCTCGCCTGTCTATCAACATGACTTTTACCCCCATAGATGTGGTAGGCCCTCCCTGCACGGCCTTGAGAATATGTGTTCAAGTTCGAAATAAGCAGAAAAATATGATTCCATAACACAACTTTTGTGAATAAGTATTACACTTTTGAAGCTTCACATAAATGTGTGTCACTTGGGAGACGAACCCCACACGCAGAAGTTCAAGACTGACGCGCTACCTCCACCACACTCTCACGGAGACTCACTGCGCAACAGTCAGCATTGTCTACATACGGTCCAACAAGGACGATCAAATAGCGAATACCCTCTGATGAGAACCTGTATCTCTCATAAAGAATAACCTCAGGCAATGGCAAGGGATCGGTCCCGAAAGAGCCTCTGTCGGAGAGACCCCTGTACGAAACGGGCTCCGAGGTCCACGGGAACACCAACAAATGGTGACGCCATTGTCAAAGGAGGGGCTAGGAAGCTGAGCATGCCGATCGTACCCGATAGACTTAGCTGAGAACCTGCTCCCGACCAGGTTTGGTTGGAGAGCATAAGTCACCATGGTGATACAGCGACGCTAAAAGAGAACGACTTTCGTGTCCCAGCTTACCCAGGCTTTGAGCGCAACATACCCCGCTAACCCGCTAATCGAGGATCGTAGTACGGGCCACTGCTCAAGCTCCGTAGACGGTTCCTACAAAGGCAACATTACCTGCCAGAGAGTAAATAAAAAAGTCTTCAACATCATCCTCTTCATCTTCCCCTCATCATCTTCATGGCCATCATGGAGACTGTGCGGCGACCATCAGAACCCAATGACATAAACAATCCCCACATGCAGGGGGGGGGCGGGGGCTGAGGGGCGTGTTGTCCCAGCTCCCGGGATGGATCCAGAGGGCGCCGCTGAATGTTGATCAAGGTGGGGCTGGGAGGAGGCCCCGGCGTGTCAGGGCCCCCCCCGGCGTGTCAGGGGCCCCCCCGGCGTGTCAGGGCCCCCCCCGGCGTGTCAGGGGCCCCCCCCGGCGTGTCAGGGCCCCCCCCCGGCGTGTCAGGGCCCCCCCCCGGCGTGTCTGGGGCCCGTCAGCCTCCCCAGGCAATCTCCTCCGTCTGGAGACTGAGCGAGCGGCACCGCATGGAAATCCATCATCCCCCCCCCCCCCCTACTGTCACACCCCAGCCAGAGAGGAGGAGGGGCGGGGCCCGTCATCCCCTACACAGCGCCTGATTGGAGGAGGGGCGGTGCCCGTCATCCCCTACACACCGCCTGATAGGAGGAGGGGCGGTGCCCGTCATCCCCTACACAGCGCCTGATTGGAGGAGGGGCGGTGCCCGTCATCCCCTACACAGCGCCTGATAGGAGGAGGGGCGGTGCCCGTCATCCCCTACACAGCGCCTGATTGGAGGAGGGGCGGTGCCCGTCATCCCCTACACAGCGCCTGATAGGAGGAGGGGCGGTGCCCGTCTTCCCCTACACAGCGCCTGATAGGAGGAGGGGTGGTGCCCGTCATCCCCTACACAGCGCCTGATAGGAGGAGGGGCGGTCCCCGTGGCAACAGGCTGCATGACTGGTATGGGTTTGTAGCACTGGTGGCACAGTTTCAGCAGGAAAAATGTATCAATGCCCACTTGTTACTCCAAGCACAAGAAGGCGGTGGTGTTAAAGCGCCGAGGGAATAGCGGTGAACGTCAATGCATCTAGTGGATGCAGCAAGGGTGGATTTGTTTAATCAAATCTGATTTTTATTGATATCAAAGTTATTTTAGATACAAACAATTTAAAGCTTCAAATCTTTTGGTAATACATAATACATAAATGATTGAAGTGATGGAACCAGCCTCTTTATAAGTGGAATCCTAATTGTTCTCATGAGGGAGCCATTTGGCTGATTTATTTGTGGTTATAGCTGGTTGAGTGACTCCAACTTGTACTCTATGAAAACAACAATAATGTCATATGTTTAGAGCTAATGAATACATGGTCAAAGCCAGGCATGGAATAATGTCAGAGTTTGAAATGGCTCTCGGGTTACTTACTAATAATTTAGTTATGCATGGAATTGCAGTAACATTTTGTATAAAAGACATTGTATTTAAAAATACTCATCTGTATGCATGGCACTCGCTTTATTGTTGTTATAAAAGCACTAAGGCCACTCTTTTAGAGTAACAGCGGGATGCAGTTCCTGGTGGTGTTCACGCTATGTAACACGACTTTTGCTTTTCGATTGCAGTTTGACCAGCTCTGTCACTGATTGCTGGGAATTTGCAGGATACACCGCTGTCCTGTAGTGATTATGTAGCATGTATAAACACACAGCACTCACCTGTTCTGAACCGTCAGAGGAGGGCGTAGAACCCAAAATGAAGAGCTACGTGTAGGGTTGCCTCATTTTGGTTTGGTTGCTTGTTGATGGGGATTGTAGCAAAGTAAGATCGGCCAAAATGCACTGAATGGATGAAATGGATTACAGTTGTTTACATTAAATTACAATAAATAACGCAGAACTCGATGCATTAAACAAATGAATGCATTGATGACTCTAAAACGCGTTCTACTCGTGACTCATCGAATGATGCGCATCTAAAGTGTCGAGGTGAACGAGAAAAGGAGCGAGCCACTCTCCACAAAGTCCCCCTCCCCCTTCCTCCTCTACACAGAAAACAAAAGATCCATCTCCGATATTTGCTCAATTTGAGGAAAATGTACTCAAAGGCTTCCTGCACACATACGTGACTGACGCGCACACATGCACTTGTGCGAGTGTGAGTGTTTGTGTTTGAGTGTGTGTGGGGGTGCTGCCTAGGTTATATAGTGGATGGGTGGGGGTGTGGGGAACTGGGGTAAGTCAAGGTTGAGACTTCATTGTGTCAATGGAGTGAGGTCACCACATTGTTGAGGGGACAGGGGAGCGACAGAGGGGGCCCAGACAGAAATAGCAGCAGGGTCCTTTCCATTGTGCTGGAAGTGGTCTCTGTTTCCCCCGTGGCTCGTGGGGAGTGATAGAGATCTAAGCGCTCGTTGCCTTGATAAAGATCACACATTGACTGGAAAGCCTCCCTCAGGATTTAATTGAAGTCAAGCCAAGTCGCCACATCTTAGATCTAAAAGATGACCCGTGCAACACTACCATCTTTCATTCTCTCTCCTTTTCTAATCAGTGGGTTTTCCCTCTCTGATAAGTCTTTGCTTTGCTTTTTTCTAAATACGCATTGACCACCAAATGAGTTTGAATGTCAAGCCAGGCTTCCTGCTAGCTGCTTAGCTAACACACTGTTCTTTTCCTATTGGTTTAAAATGAATACCCTCTGATCAAACATTTTGCAATAATTACGTTGCCTCTACTGGCGTGTCAGTGTGTGTCAGTGTGTTTTGGATCAAATTGTATTCGATAAGATAAAGAGCGTGGCTATACGCCCACATATGTCTCAAAAAATAAAACCATTCATATGATTTCAAGTAACCGCAAGGCTTACTGTTGCATTCCCGTGCAAATATTTGATTGCTGTGACACACTTTCCAGTGAAAGAGATTAGGCATGATTTATTCCTCATGAATATTTCATAACTTCGGGAGCATCGAGTGTCAGTTCATATTCCAGATGCACATGCTCCATCACCAGCAGACTTTGTTATTTTACACAATCCAAAACTTCCATTTTAGCTGTTATATCTCCCCCAAGAGTTTTCTATTTTATTTCAAGGCTGACACGGGGGTCACAGGACCTGTCTTTGCTCACCTCTCAATCCGACAACCCAAAGTCAAGCTATCGACTTTGAGGTCACACATTATATAGGCACATCAAGTGCTGTGTGTGAGCTAACACAGCCCTGACAGAAAGGTATGACATTACCATAGCTTTCAGTGTTCAGTGTCCTAATCCTAATTACACAAGGCCTAAACCTGCCTGCGCCTCTCCAGTAAAAAGGGGTTCCTCTGTGACGAGTCGGGACGCGGGTGCTGTCACCACGTACGTCGGGACAAGGGGTGTCATGATTGATGCGTTTCCCAGCGGGGTGGTCCTATCCGCTGAGCTGCCCCGCGTGCCGGTGATGACACATGATGGAGGCCCCCGTCAGCCGTCCATGATCGGGAATGAAGATGGATCGCATCCTCCATGGGAACTTCTTTTTTTGTCACTGAAGTTGAAAAAAAAGGGTTAGAAAAAAATGACGCAGATAGTAGTTCAACAATTACCCCCTGTACCGTGGTGTCGCCTGTTCACACGGCTTTCCTGGACAAAGTCTGGTACAAAATTATTTTGTTTTTCAAAAAAAAAAGGGAGGGGATGAAACAGACAAATGTCATTTATTGAGACCACTCCTACACGGCCCTCTGAGGAATGAGATCCTTCAGCTGTCTGAGGAATGAGAGAAAGCCCCCTGGGGAGGAGCTGCCATCTGCTGCCTCCCTCCCCGACCATAACATCAGCCGTCCCATCTCTCTACTAGAGGATGACTTAAGGCAACGGCTGTTCAACCATGCAATCGTTTCATTATTACTGTGATGCTTGTGGTATTTAAGCTTTTAAAATAGTACTTTAATAATACAGGCTGTAATAATACAGGCTGTCAACAGGCTCTAGGAGTTGACAGGCACATGAATTCAACGTGTTATAACTGTGTCATAACGCGCGAAAAGATCTGAGAGAATCAAGGAGAATCTAAGATAAATTAACCTGTCATGTCTTTAATAAACTTGTTACAGACAGGCTTTAAATGATTACAGGAATAATAACACTTAGTCATTAATGGATTACATCTATTCACCGCAATTCCCACGCCTGTCACTGTCACATATTCATGGACCATCATTTTCCATGCTTACTGTGATAGGCTGAACTTAACTCTTAGCCATTGCATCACCAGTCTCCTCACAGCAAAGCCTCACTTGATACAATGGATTACATTACAACACCGCTCACACTTCAACGCTGGAGTTGAACTCTTTTAGTTTGATAGACCATCACCCATTTTTCTTGAACTTTAAAATTAATTCTGATATTCTTTGTTAGTTGGTTTCTTTAAGAATATATTACGTTCTCAAGAATTGGCTGTTAGATAACGTCCTCTGTGTGAGACCACAAGGAAAATGGACAGATGCAAGGGTAGGGTGCTAGTTCTCCGTACACCGTTGTTTTAATGGAGACAATCTTTGTTTGCACTAGAACGTGTGATGATGAAGATAACAATGCAGGTTGGTCGTTTCATAGCCACTGAATAACATCCCAGGTTTGTGCATTCACAATAATATGCCATTTGGTCGACTGTTTTTTGGAGAAATGGAGCAAAACAAACCAAATTAGAAATTGTCGAACAGGAGAGGTGTTTTCTCAGGGACCAATGAGAGAAGACCGGGAATGTCCTCTTCTGTTTGGACGACGTTCAGTAAAGATTTATCGCACGCATCTCCCTTAGAGAGACTAATGCCAACTGAATATGTTTTTTAGAAACAATATCGAACTTTGTACTTCCTGTGTAGCATGTTGACTAACTTGGCAGGAGGGGGTGAAAGGGGTGCTCTTGGTTTAGCCTTGTCTCCTCACTAGAGCTGGGAGATTTTAATTTGTCAAAACTGTTTACCAGCAAGCCTCCAAGGCTATTACGGCTGTGTCATGAGGGAGCAGATAGGTAATGAAAAGCATACAAATAGCAGATGAAAAAAGAATTGCAAAGATGGTGGAGGTGGGTGGAGGGGGCGGGGGGGGGGAGTTAATGTAGGTGGAGGATCTTTATGTAAAAAACACCAAGCGTCAGTGATTTATTATTCAATTTTTTCTAGAGAATCAATTATGCTAAAATGCTAATCGGGTGTGTCTGTGGGTGTGGTGTGGTGTTTGTTCGTGTGTGTGTGTGTGTGTGTACGTGTGTGTGCGTGGTGTTTGTTTGTTTGTTTGTGTGAAGGGTGGAGGGGGGTATTATGAATTCCTCTATATGTTATGAATAATTCAAATATTTATTGGGCGTGGGGAAGACAGCTCAAACGAGTTTGCTGGCGATACAATGCATAACCAACACTATCTAATTAGATAATGTCATATCAACCTCTCACTCTCTCTCTCTCTCTCTCTCTCTCTCTCTCTCTCTCTCTCTCTCTCTCTCTCTCTCTCTCTCTCTCTCTACACTACCCTTCCCTACCTCCTTTCTTGTTGTCTGCACACATACTTCACCTTTCCTAGGTTCAATAGCATAACATTGACCCCACATCCCCACACACCAAACACACATCCCCACAATCTCTCTCTCTCACACACACACACACACACACACACACACGCACACACACACACACACACACACACACACACACACACACACACACACACACACACACACACACACACACACACACACACACACACACACACACACACACACACACACACACACACACACACACATGCAGCAGACCCCCACCAATAGCCTCACAACAGGACTGCCATAGCAACAATGGGAGGGGTAGGATGAAGAGCAGGGAAGGAAGAGAGGAAGAGAGGAGGGTGAGGCAGAGGGAGAGGAAGAGGAGGAGAGAGGTAGAGAGGAGGAGGAAGATGAAGAGGGAGATGAAGAGGAGGAGAGAGGTAGAGAGGAGGAAGATGAAGAAGGAGAGGAAGAGGAGAGGTAGAGAGGAGGAGGAAGATAAAGAGGGAGAGGAAGAGGAGGACAGAGGTAGAGAGGAGGAGGAAGATGAAGAGGAAGAGGAGGAGAGAGGTAGAGAGAAAGAGGAAGATGAAGAGGGAGAGGAAGGAGGAGAGAGATAGAGAGGAAGAGAAGGAGAGATGGAGAGGAGGAGGAAGATGAAGAGGGAGAGGAGGTGAGAGGTAGAGAGGAGGAGGAAGATGAAGAGGGAGAGGAAGAGGAGGAGATGTAGAGAGGAGGAGGAAGATGAAGAGGAAGAGGAAGAGGAGGAGAGAGGTAGTGAGGAGGAGGAAGATGAAGAGGGAGAGGAAGAGGAGGAGAGAGGTAGAGCGGAAGAGGAAGACGAAGAGGGAGAGGAAGAGGAGGAGAGAGGTAGAGAGGAAGAGGAGGAGAGGTAGAGAGGAGGAGGAAGATGAAGAGGGAGAGGAGGAGAGAGGAAGACGAAGACGAAGAGTGAGAGGAAGAGGAGGAGAGGTAGAGAGGAGGAGGAACAGGCACAGAAATAGTGAGAGGGGGAGGAAGAGCGGTAGAGAGGAAGAGTAGGAGGAGGAGGGGTGGGGGGGGCCGTAATGAGGCCACCCAGATCCTAGCGGTTGACAAGGACACGGCCTGCCCTAGCGGTTGTCATTTGAAGTCCCGGGGAGCGTCCCGCTAAGCAGTCAACACACATTACAGTCACGCGGGGCCATCATGGGGTATTAATTATTACACACCTGTTAATGGCGGCTACCTCTAATATCCATCTGGGCTCCCCCCTCCCCCTCTCAAAGATGATGTCACCGCCACAGTACATCTCCTGATCAGACGTGCCGGTGTGTCCACTGGCCACCAGCACACTATTTAGAGCAACATATGGCGACTGGCAGACCATTCTCTCTCCACCTCAAACCCCCAAAGGGCGTTAACCCTCGGCTGTTGCACATGCTTTGAACACACACTGTATGTCCCATTATGTTTCTCAACCCTTTAACGTACCACAGCGGAGATGTCATTTGCTCTATGGTCATTAGCAGAGATTGCTTTACATATTTAAAACCTAGTTTTGTGTCGTGTTTGATATGGTTTACGCTTAAGCACGTGCTTTAGCCTAAATTATTAAGCAGCATGTACTGCGGTTAATGTTGAAAGGGTGGTGGATAACCAACCTGTAAGTCTACAAGGTCCCAATGGAAGGATTCTGAATGCAATTATGAAGATGCTACTGAATACTGGAAATGGTGGCTGGTGGTTTCTACAGTGAGGGAGGAAGGACTGCGCGCTTGGTTGCCATTGGCCTGCTTGCACTGTTAGTGGCGTATGGTGGCACAAGTATGTGAGACTCAAGTTGTTTCAGGGTGTTTTGGTGGACTGCAAAATAGCAAAGCTGAAAGCTGGTGGGCAGCATGTCTTTGAAATGGACTACAAGGGCAGAAGGAAAGGATGCAAAGCCAATTTGTCAAATCAGGCCTACTCTTGATTTGTAAAACTAGATAAAATAATCTGGGCCTATCATTGGGCCTATTTTTTCCCTCAATGACTTAAGCTATAGGTTGTAATTTGGCTATGTTTATTTTCAGCTACAGTTGTTTTAAGAAGAATTAAGACAAAAGACCAAAAGTGATGCCACTTAAAATGCATCATGCTCTGAATCATTCACCAACTTCCTTTTCACAATATCAAACAGAACGGTTAGAGCAACAAACAATTAAAAGAAAAGAAGAACATTATTTCACAACAATTTATTTCATGGAGGGACATAAATGAGATGAGTCGGCGCAAGAGGTCGAAGGAGGGACAGGTAGCAGGCTGCAGCCCAGAGGACAGAGTGACCACCTGGTTCACCCACTTCCTTGATCTCCTCGGCACCCACCCGAGAGTGGATGGAGCTGAGGAACAAATATCGGCAGTCCTAAGAGATCTCAAAATTGACGATGGCCCCTTTACAATTAGCGAGCTTGGAGCAGTAAAATCCACCCTTGAAGCAAGGGAAAAGTGCTGGGCCGGACGGCATTCCCCCAGAGGTCCTTAAAAACTGCAACCTCAACAACATCATCCTGGAGATCTGCACCCTAGCTCTGATGGAAAACATCAAGCCTGCCTCTTTCCAACATCATCCCCGTGCCTAAATCTGGAGATCTCTCCAAGCCCGACCACTACCGAGGCATCAGTCTGAAGATGTACAACCGTATGATACTGAATCGGATACGGGGTGCCATCAACCCATTCAGAGAGGGGAGAGCCACCGTATCCCAGATCCTAGACTTAAGGAGGATCATCGAAGAGGTAAAAAAGAACAACCTGACAGCGGTCCTGTGTTTTATTGATTTAAAAAAAGCTTTTGACTCAATACACAGAGGAGTGATGATGACCATTCTTAAGGCTTACAGTGTCCCTCCTAACCTACTTCGGGCAATAGGTACCATGTATGAGGGCACAAGAGCAAGGGTGGTAACCCCAGATGGCGACAGTGAGGAGTTTGACATCCTAGCATGGGTGTTACAAGGAGACACCCTCACCCCCTCCCTCTTCATTATAGTGCTGGACTACGCACTCAGGCAAGCCATCAGTGGACGAGAGCTGGAACTCGGGTTCACCATTACACCGAGGAGGTCTAGGAGATTCCCTGCCGTAGTCCTATCAGACCTTGGCTAAGCAGACGACATCAGCCTGATATCGGACCGTGTAGAGCAGGCACAGGAGCTCTTGACCAGAGTGGAGACGGAATGTGCCAAGGTTGGTCTGAGGCTCAATGCCAAGAAAACCGAGGTAATCACCTACAACATCCTCCCGGACCATTCCCCTCTAATTACAACAGGGGGCATTGCTCTGAAGGTAGTCAATGACTTCAAGTACCTGGGCTCATGGATGAACTCATCAGAGCAAGACCTGAAATTGAGGAAGGTGCTCACTTGGAGGGCCCTGAATGGCATGGCCTGTGTATGGAAATCCAACCTCCCCAGAAACATCAAGCTCAGCTTCTTTTACGCGACCGTGGAGTCTGTTCTACTGTATGGCTGTGAAACCTGGACCCTGAAGCCTACCCTACAGAAGTCTCTGGATGGGTGCTGCGCCAGAATGCTCTGTGCAGTACTTAACATCAACCAGGACGTGCATGTTACCAACAAGCATCTGTATGGTGGGCTACCAGGGTTGAGCGAGAAGGTAGCAGCCAGGAGAATGAGACTGGCCGGTCATTGCCAGAGACACCGCAAGCTTCCAGCAAGCAGGCTGGTTCTATGGGAACCAACACACGGGCATCGATCAAGAGGACGTCCCACACCAACATACGTGGTTGGACATACTTCTGAAAGACGTGGGAGCAGAAAGCACTGGTGAACTAGCCAGACTCATGGAGGGCCGAGAGGATTGGAAGCACCGCTGGAGGACTCGTCCGAGGACGACCTAGAGATTTACATGGGCTGTAAGCCTAACATTGTTTGAGGCAAATGTGGATGTTAATGAATGTTTCAGAATGTTGGTCATGGTGTTAAGCCAATTTAGATTGAGGGACTTCATTTGTAGATCAAGTCAATCCTCCTCGCTGTTTGTGTTGCAAAGATATCAGTACCTAGTCAAACCAAGCTGGATCTTTTTTAGGTGATTTCAGAATTACGGCGTCTGTAGCTCCACTTTTTCTGCACCCTTGCACCCGCCTTGGAAACCAAACGGAGGAGTGCCGAAAAATAGGTAGGCTCAGTGAGCCGCACCGAACCGCAACGCTTGGTGGAAACGCCAATATAAGTGAACAGAGCGGCACCGTACCGCAACGAACAGTAGCGCAGCGCTCGGTTGAAACGAAGCCTAAGGCTGGTTCGTTGGTTCTTGTAGCCTAGACTTGAGGGGATAACCCTCCCCTTCGGACTGCTCCACAGCCAAGGCTCCTGCTTATTGGTTCATAGCGCAGCTAGGGCTTCAGCCTATTCGTGAATATATTTTTGCGCGATACAGACCCCTTAGTTAGTCACACCCGCACAGAGGAGGAATTTCCTCCTCTCTCCCATTGACCCCCATGTTATTCACCGGCCCCCAACACTGGCGGCGAAACGAATGGGAGTCAGTGGAGGCTGAGGTAGGAACGTCCTCAAGCATTAATGATAGGGGTGATAGGGGGTGCTAATGTCCCTTTACCCAGGGAAGCGAACATTACATATACCATGGCATTAAAGTAGTCATATTTAAGGGCATTAATTCATCACAGTAGTCTGGGCAATCTACTTTTTTTTTTCTCACAATGTTAAGGAGGATCTTCCTCCCTCTCCTCACTGGCGAAGCATACTGCTTCAGGCCAAACCCATTGGAAGCCACAACAGCCACTAGCATGGCAAGCATTTCCACTGTCAGTATGAAGATTGCCTAATAAGCCAAAATAAATTCTGCTTGATGTCTACTTTCCATTCTTGCGCTGGAGTACATTATCACTATTCGAAAAGTTTCCCTTTAACAATCAAATGTTGCAGCAATTACACGTCGAACTTCAGATTGCAAAGAATGGCTGCCAAATATCACTTTTTTACAAAGATTTAACAGGCGGTAGAAGGAGATAAAATAAAGTGATAATGTCCATGAGACGGTAGACGTTGATTGCTTGAGTCGCTGGAAGCCAATAGCATCATAAGATCACACAGATCGACATGATAATCCAACGGGGGCGCAGCATTAAAGGGGAGGCTGAGAGAGAGAGAGAGAGAGAGAGAGAGAGAGAGAGAGAGAGAGAGAGAGAGAGAGTGAGAGCGAGAGCGAGAGAGAGAGAGCCTGCACATTTTGTTGGGAGATTTTGTTGGTCCTTGAGAGTTCGGCCCTCTTATTGAAGGTGGTTTGTTAGCACATTCATGAGAAAGCAAGAGAGTGACCGTGCGCTTAAACCTAAAGAGAATATTTTCACCATCATGTGTGTTCACCTGAGTTTGCTCGCGCAAGTAGGCGAACCCGCATCAGTGATTGTGTTTGATCACACAGATTTACTTGTGCGAGTGTAGGAAGAGGGGCTTCCTCTTGTGAACGCCAAAGAGGAGCTGGGTTAGGCCGACAGCACCCCTCTGACAGTAGAGAGGAGCTGGGGTGGGCCGACAGCACCCCTCTGACAGTAGAGAGGAGCTGGGGTGGGCCGACAGCACCCCTCTGACAGTAGAGAGGAGCTGGGGTGGGCCGACAGCCCCCTTCCCCCTGTGACCCTGGTTAAGGGATTGGGGGGGAGGCTTTGGAACCGAGTGTTAAAATAAGATGGGTTCCTAAAAATACTCAAATCCAGGATGAGATTCTGCATGACTCGCATATCAATCCTGTGATTTACCGGCAACAGAGAACGAGAAGAAGGAGCAAGTGTGAGACTGCAGAAAACACTTAAGCAGAGTCGACGACCACATCATATTTTGCAAACATGTGTGTGACGGGAGGGAAAACGATCAAGGATCAGAACCAGCGAGGAAGTAGAACAATGTATGAGTTTTCTAGCTGACATTCACAAGAAATAATAACCAACAATAACTGATTATTCTTTTGCAATACAAATAATTTTCTCTCTAGATACGCCCCTTTCACACTCAGTATTGCCATACAAGTTTTACTTTCCGCAATTGAACCACAGTTGCACGGTTAATTCAAATAAATTGTCTGCTGGGAAATTCTCTATTCTTAGTTAATATAATACATTGTGGATGTCAACCGTAACTTAACATTTGATCCAACATGTACTGTAATCCAAATAAAGAGGAATTAGGATTTACATTCTAAATATGCTCAGTAGGCATCCCACCATCCCACTGCATCAGATGTGTGTATCACGCGTTAACGTTAATATAGTGAATTGTGTACCAGAGCCGGGTCCGTGCTAAACAGAACGAAATGTAAACCAATGCATTCTGGATGGGAGCGTTTCTCAGACTTTTTCCTGCTACACAGAACGAAATGTAAAGCCCTGCATTTTGAATGTGAGCGTTTATCAGGTGAGAGAGAGAGAGAGAGAGAGAGAGAGAGAGAGAGAGAGAGAGAGAGAGAGAGAGAGAGAGAGAGAGAGAGAGAGAGAGAGAGAGAGAGAGAGAAGCCAACCTACTCAAGAACTGAAATGGAGCATTTGATGATGCTGTGTGAGCCCTTCCTGTAGGGCTGGAGCCTGTTGATTATCATATTCGTCCTTTGAGACCCTCTTTGATACAAAAGAGACCCCAGGTCTATAGCTTACTTGTTAATGTCCTCGACTCAGTCACCTATTGCATCACTTCCTATAGGGCTTTGGCTTCCTAAGAGATCATTGTAGTATATTTGAATGCCCTCTTTCATATATATGACACCACCACCACTGGGATGTGGCAACAATTCTCCATATCCATATGGGGGGGGGGGTCCTTGTGGACAGTAGGGGTACACTAGACATCAATTGCAAGCACACACGGAATGACCTCCTCTCACACATTATACTCAATTTATTGATTTATTTATAAATCAATGAGCTTGGTGTCTTGATTTCAAGAATAGGTTATAGGCTGTGTCACTATAAAATCTGTCCATGCGTATCTCTCAGAGTGACGTACCAAGCCGCCAGACAGCGATTAAAAAACGAGTCAAGTTCATTACAAAAGAAACGTATTAATAACAAGTCTAAACTGCGGAAAATATAAACATATTCCAAGTTGCCTTTTGAAGGAACATTGGAATATCTGTGTATTTCCTAGCCAGCGGACCATAGTTTTCGACAAAAACAACACAATTGACGGCAGCTCAGTTGCCGCCCTTGTTAACGTGGTTTGGAGCAGAAGGGGCGGTCGATGTCAAACACCATAGCAACCATGACAATCACATGACATGGACGCAAGCACATTGAAAAGAAAAGGTAAAAAAAAACGAAGGAAAGTCACAGGTTTAGACTCTAATAAACCTGTGACTTTCCTACGTTTTATTTACTGTCTGCACTCTCTCTCTCTCTCTCTCTCTCGCTCTCTCTCTCTCTCTCTCTCTCTCTCTCTCTCTGTCTCTCTCTCTCTCTCTGTCTCTCTCTCTCTCTCTCTCTCTGTCTCTTTCTCTCTCTCTGTCTCTCCACTGTGTAGAACGAAAAAGTCAGAGAAACGCTCTCATTCAGAATGCATCGGTGTACATTTCGTTCTGTGTAGCCCGCAAAAAGTCAGACAATCTTTCTCTGTGACACGATTCAATAGATTAACGTTTGTGCGCATGAGCATGAAATCGCATGATACCCGGTTTCACATGCATGTGTGTGTGTCTGCGTATGCATATCTGTGTGTGTGAGTCGTTGTGTGTGTGTTTGTATGCATGTGTTTGTATGGAAACCTATGTCTGTGTTTCCCTGTGTGTATTTGTGTGTGTGTTTCATTCCTTGTATCTGTGTGTGTGTGTTTGCATGTTGCATTGTATGTGCATGCCTGTATGTATGTGTGTGTATGGTATTTGTCTTTGTGCATTTGTGTGTGTGAGTATGTGTGTGTTTGACCTTGTCATTGTGTTTGCATGTGTGAGTGTTTGTCTGTGTGTGTGCATGTGTATGTGATCCATATGGGACACTGGCCCACACACTCTCATCAGCAACATGCCTCACCTGACATTTGCAGCCGTGCGCCATTACCAAGAAGGCCCCGACTTCAACGGGTCTGACATTTAGGCACTGAGGGAGATATATCAACATTACATCGTCCAAACAGCAACCAGCATCTTCCCAGGCCTAGGAAATGCTAGGAAAACAGAGATAGGCCAGGGGGTGGGAGGGAATACAAAGTGAGCAGGGCGTGGGATAGATCAAGACACGACAGTCATTAGGGGGGGCTGTTTGGATAAGAGAATTATACAATGTTTCTGTGCACATTCTGCAGTCCTTTTGACTGCTACTAATATTGTCTTAGAGGAAAACTAAAAACTACTCATTTTAGATAAACGGTGATAGGTTGGTTCGATATTGCTTTGGAAGAATTGATCTAGGTCAAAATCTCGATGCAGAAAGTTTTCTTTTTTCAACATAGGATACTCTAATTGGGTCCTTTTGGATTATCAGGTAAATTGAATGAAACTATCTAGCTACACCCATCAAGATCTAAAAGATTGAACCTGAACAGCAATATAGTCCTGCCCTTGAATGAAACTATGCACACAATTCTAAAAACTGGAAGCTCATGTATCAACAACAAGACTCCGGAATGCTCTACTCTACAAATCTCATAATTTAACACATTTGGTTCACCTGGAAAACATTGGCCTTCAAAACGCAACACTTAATTACCAATAAGTCTCGCTCACTTCTCAAATGTTCAAACTCAACTGGCAAAACACTTCAATCATGTGTCAGAGCATAAAAGAGGCCTCAGAGGTGAGCTCTGCTGTGTTGTAGATATGGTCCTCTGGCCTGATCAGGATCGGAGGTGGGAAACAGACATGTAGATCTGTTTCACGGCATTTATATTCTTATTTAAATTTTTGTTGGCTTACGAAAAGCTTTTTTTTGCAGTAAGTTCAACTGAACATTTTACTGTGTTACAGTAACAAATAAATATTTGCCATGATGCCTTTTGTATTTGTGCACTGATTTCATCATTACATCCCCCGAAAGAAAGTCGAAACATTTTCTTACTGTAGTGTTATCATTTTACTTAGGTGTACAGTATCTATGACTCTGGGAAGCTGGAATTGTGAGTTTAGCCCATTGGAGCTCATTGGTTCGACAAATATGCATTGTATCCATTCTGATAGGATTGTGTCAATGCAATATTTGCATGATATATTCAAAGTATTGTATTAAAATACGGCAACAGTCTTTTTGCTGTATGTACTATACAATTGCAACCTACCAAAAAGGAAACTATTTCTACACAATTTTAAACATTTAAATTTGTAACATGTTCTCATGAAGCCAAAACATATATAAACTGTATTTTAGTGGGAGTGTTAAAATCACACCAGTGATTCATTTATGCTCTGTAAGAGATATTCATATGACAGCTGTGTTTATCGTTTTGGTGGAAAGAATCAGTTTTGAGAAAAGAGAACATGGTTTTGAGTGCAGTGTTTCATCTTGAAAGAGTTTTGACAAAATGGTTAACTCTTTTCGGTTTGGTGTTTAGAGTTTTGAGAAATGTAGCTATAGCTTCAGAAAACGTGTTTAAACGATTGAGAAAAACGGTAAATCTGATAGTGGGTAGTAACTATCTCAAACAGGGGGATGGCCTTTCCTTTGAAATGTGTGCCGGTGGCGGAGCCGTTATGTATAAAAAGATAACGTCTTACCTCAGCGAGTCTGTCGCTGCCTTTGTCTTGACGTGCGCTGTGTGCACGTCTGTGTGTATGCGCGTGTGTGTGTGCATTTCCGTGTATGTTCGTGCGCATGTGCGTGGCGTGTGTATGCGGTGTGTATGTGCGTGCTTGCGGTGTACGTGTGCGTTCGCGTATGCTGTGTGTGCGTGTGTGTGAGAGCTGCAGGCTGCTTGGCACATGCGCACATGACCAACTTGAGTAACTGGTTCACAGGCCTGCTAGTAGTAAGATATGAATGGCCATAACAAAAATATTGATTGACAAATCATATCTGCCAAACAAACCACAGGTTATAAAAACTGGATCAAATAAAGAATAGTATCCTAATTATTATAATAAGTGATAATAATTAATAACGTCTTTGTTTGTTTGTACCATCGACTGTATTAAATATGCTCTCTCTTAGGACATGTACAACGTTAACGTATTTAAATTTCAGTTCTTCCAATCTAATTTTAGAGAAAGGGAGTGGGAAAAGATAGACAAGCAGATCAGCAACAAACAGATGGAAACAGATGGACAGGAAAGGGAGAGCGAGAGAGAGAGAGAGAGAGAGAGAGAGAGAGAGAGAGAGAGAGAGAGAGAGAGAGAGAGAGAGAGAGAGGGAGAGAGAGAGAGAGAGCGAGAGAGGAGAGAGAGAGAGAGAGAGAGAGGGAGAGAGAGAGAGAGAGAGAGAGAGAGGGAGAGAGAGAGAAGAAGAAGAAGAAGAAGAAGAAGAAGAAGAAGAAGAAGAAGAAGAAGAAGAAGAAGAAGAAGAAGAAGAAGAAGAAGAAGAAGAAGAAGAAGAAGGAAGAAGTATGAGTGAAGTGGAGGGAGCGAGATGGGAAGCCAATAAGAACGATCAAATGCATTTCAGAAACCATGGCACCACCATCAGCAGCACCAGGAGAGAGACAATGCTTTGGAGCAGACTGGCGTGACCTTTTCAGTATGCATCACCAGATTGCCTCCCTCCACCCTCCCCCAGCGACTAAACCAATCAGGATGAGGAGAATTCCAGGTCAGTCTAACCACCTCAAAGTAAAAGGTCAGTGCTGTGGAGCAACCAACCACTGGCATTAGCAGTACCCTGCCAGCGCCAGGAGTTTGGGCTGTGCCACTGGGAAGTAGTGCACGTTCATCGTTTAACCATGGTGGGCTCAAGCCCACCTCGGTCGGAGTCTGCGCCAATCAGCCTCACCAATCGGCTAGCTGGCTGGTCGTAGGGAGATCATGACATTAACTCTGGGTCACAACCTCCTGGGGAACCCGGTCACTGTGGAAACAGTAACAATGGGGGGAATAGAAAAAAATACTGAATGAAATCAACAATGAGAAATCCCAATCGCCTGTATCGTCCTTTTGATGGACTTTAAATAAAGCAAGACAGAAGTCGCCGAGAATGTTATGTGTGAGCAGGCTTAGTCTAGCTTGTATTGAAGTGTGGGCTGAGGGCCCTCGTTCTGTGTCTGTCAGCTCCACCGTTCATATCTCTGAGGCTTTGGTGTGCGTGGTTTCCATTCCCAGAGACCACCTGTAGACTCATCATGCTCAAGGTTCCGGGAGGATTTAAATTTATCAGCCCCTCTCCTGCATCTCATACGCTGCTGAATATGCAACATATAGAGATAAGAAAGACTGCAAAATAAACAGTGTTTTTTAATAAACGTAAGTTTCTGTACTTCGTAAACAGTCTGAGAGAAAGTCTTGTTAGGAGTGTTAAATTGTAAATTGTAGGACGATGTTCTTGAGAATGGATGGAAAAATGTTGAGGATAACACAAAGTAAATAGAATAATCCACAAATAGATCAATTATTTTCCGCCAGTATTGCATAACATAGCATCAAGCAAACAAATAACCTTATAAGAGAGGAATGAACAGCATTGTCATGCTTCATCCCACAAATCGAATTACCATTGAATACCATCTATTTCATATTTTTTAGTTTATGTAATTGTGGTGTGGAAGGAGCGTGTCTTGGTGTTGGCTGCCAATGACAATTTGACGGCTATACATACACTTAACATTTGCTTTAAGGTGGCGATTGGGGTCCCTAAATGATTCATAATGTTATTCCCAAGATCAAGAATTGTATCATTTCACATTATTTCATAAAACAACGCTGTTCTTATTCATTTTCAATTACAGTGTGTGCAGTAACAACCTAGCCTAGCTCCACCCACCTAAGTACTTCTGCTCAATTTGAATTTCCCTTCAGTACTATTGAAATTAAGTACGAGAGTCTGGTAGGACCAGGCTAGTAACAACCCCATTCACTCAGCGCAAATTTATCACAGGAAGTATGACACATCTAAAAAAAGAAAAGTAATTTATTTGCTTTCACTAAATTTATATTGTTTCCTGTTCTCAGAGAAAAGGGTTTAGGCAATATTTTTCCAAAACTTAAAGTGAAGGTTTGACACAATTATTAATGAGATAGTCTCAAGGCAGAGCAATTATTTTTTCTTCAACCACATATATCTCAATCTCAAATAGTCAAGATCAAATGTCCCTTTTCCACCAGGGGTCTTCTGCAGATATTTCCTAAATGAATCAGGACAGTTATAGAGTAGATACAGTCAGCCAATTACAAGCAAAAACATGTAGCTGCTGCTGCAGAGTAGCTAGCTTGCCACTACAAATGAAACTTCTACACCTGAACGGCATTTGTATACCAACATAAGATGACATACCTCCATGTTTCCTTTCCTCCTCCTCTTTTCTTAATTGCGCACCTAAAGGCTAGCCTTCTTCATTGTGGACAACTTGTAACTTTGCTTTGTAAAGCACAACGGCGGCACATGAACAGCAGCACAACGAGAATTATTATTTCCTTTGTTAAATTGTTATCTAAAGGCATAAAATGAGGAAGGGCACCCAGAGAATTTTTATATATTTAAAAAGAAAAGATTCTGTGAGGCGGTGAGCCTGCTTAAACCAGCACATCATCCGATCCAATCAATTACAGATTACACATTTAATTACAATTACACATTACAAGTCACCTTGATAAGAGAATTACTTGAGTAATTGTAATTGTGTGTCGGTGTGTGTGTGCGTGTGTGTGGGGGGGGGGGGGGGGGGGGGAACTACCCAGTTGGCTACTGTACTCGATTCTCTCTCATGGATCAGTTTAGCTGATCATGAAATAAAACACAATTTGACCGATGCTTTTGACTAAACTTGTTACTTGTGTTTATTCCAACCCTTTGATGACCACTTGATGGCTTGTGAATTGCCTGCACTTTGTGCTATATATATCATCTTTTATTAACTCCCTATGAAATGGGGTTTGGAGATTGCTGAATTGCATTATTGAAAATGTTATCTTCCCGTGTTAATGGTGTCATTCTGCACAATGTCCTGTTCAACACATGCTTGTTCTTCTTCTCTGTGTTCCATATTTATTCTTGTGTCAAACTGCAGTGGACACGCAGACCGCAGCAGTAATATGAAAGTTAGGAGCCTGTTTGTAACATATATTACTGATATTATATCGATTAGTATTTTAGAACTTTGCTTTCCTTTCCTTGATCAAAAACATTAATGATTTTCTCGTATCCGTACATAACACTAGAATGACAGATTACGTGTGTGTGAGTACCGCGTAGACTCTGAGGGGGCATCACCTGGCGCCTTCATCCCATTGGGGGGCCGCACGCTGATAGCATTCATCAAACGAAGCCTACCTCAAGCAAATGAAAGTGAAACCATTCAATTGACTCCTGCTGGGGGGAACATGTTGAGGAGAGAAGGGAGGAAGCTTTGTGTGGACGCTGGCTGTGGTGAGGCCGGCTCCATGAAGCCCGGGGCGGAGGACCCAGGGCTGAGACGGCTCACGGAACACGCTCGGGGTGTTATTACCTGAGGACGGATTAGGGAACGCAAATCCCCCCTCCCCCCCCCCCCCCCACACACACGCACCCTCCTTCACCCAACCCCCACTGGACCTCAGTGGATATCCAGCACACGGCTGGGCAGTGGGGGTGTAATGTCTCACCTCTCGCCGGTCCCCCCTGCAAATTAGCTCCTATTGTTCTTACTTCAATTCAATCAGCTTCCAGCAGGAAGGGTCAGAAAGCTTTATAGACAGGGTAGTGTGTCCCCATCTGTAGCTCCCCCCCCCCCCCCTCCCCCCCCACCTATACCTGCTCTCCCTCACAGCAGGCCTCCATGGATTATCCATACGGGTTGGCCGTGTGGACCACAGACCAGAGTGGTGACATCAGAGCAGCCCGGAGTCCCCATAGCAGCTCACTTCATAATCCATAGTTCCCCCTTATATCTTCCTCTTGGGAGGAGTTGTGCTACTGTCTATAAAGCAAACCACACAGAGAAAGCAGAGTCGCTTAGCGGGATCGCCTGACAGAAGAATTAGTCCAAGATGAATAGTTTTGCAAATGGATGGAAAGAAATATATTTTAAATGGATGTTGTCACTGCAAATGCTTTTCCTTTAATCATGGAGGGGAATTGCAATCAGTGTGATTGCCGATTATGCTAAGTCAAACATAAGACATATCTTAAACACAATCATTGAAACATGTTTTTTGATACAAAACCAATGTGAAAAAGTATGTTTTTATTTTGAACACCTGGAAAATGGTTTGAGCTAAATTGATGAAGCAATACATTTAAAATGATGAGATGTTGTAATGGGGAAATTCTATTTTAAATTCAAATTGTTTTAACTGCTGTCCTCAGCATCCTTAGACCTGTCTGCCACTGTATAAGAACTCCTTGCTTTTGCCAATGCATTGTACTTCTGCCTGCGAAGCTCTCTGTTGCATGATTGTTGTATGTTTGTTGTATGTTGTTATATGTTTATTACTCAAATAAATAAGCCTTATTGTTATAAGTTTGGATGACTCTTTACTTACCCTTTTTTCTCAAACTGTTTACAGAGAAACGATAGACTTCCATAACTCCCACCACAATGTATTAGTTATATATGTAATATGAACATATTAATTTAGCAATGCATTTTATCGATTGCATAACACCAGCTCCTTTTATTCAGTACTAGTATTTAAGTAGTATTTAAACAGAGGTCACCTTTAGTCAATGATGACAAACATAATGGAAGACATAGAACAACAATGACAATTCTACCATCTGCCTGCCAGTGTGTTGACATGACAACAGAGAAACAACAGGATTTCTCATCGCAATGACATGTCGGAAGCTGTTTTATTGGTCATTTTTTGGACAATTATTGAGAAATGATTTAACATTATTTGGCGACATTTATGTTTTTGAAACTGCCGTGGAATATTTCATGTGAAATCCATGTGCAAAACGACCTTTTAATTAGCCTGGGATATGGTTTATGTATGATGATTTAGGATATCAATAGGGCCAACAAAAAGGCCTGTAGTGTGCTCTGATACATGCCCTACAGCCTGATAAATAAGAATAACGACCAGTGATGACCCTGGTTGATCTATAGCCAGGTTCAAAGCCTGCTTCAAGGAGCTTCATCATTTTTATATTAATACACACAGAACAGAGGTGAGAACAATAACATAATCAGGACAGGTGACATTATTGAATGAGCAGGATGGAAAGATAGCCAAGATCTACTCTTGGAACGAACCTGGCATGTGGTGTGAAATAATTGACGTGGCACTGCACCAACTTACTGCAAAATAACCCCTGGAACAACAAGATAAACTAAATAGGTGTTTTATGGACAGCTGGCTAGTAATGTACAGCTGCAGCTGCCCAAGGCCCTAATGGTGAAGGGTGAGCGTTCATTTCCTTCTCCTGGATGTTTAATCACCCTATCCATCTCACAGGAGACAGACTATCCTTAACCTCACTCTCTAGGCCAGAGCATCTCCACACGCACGCACGCACGCACGCACGCACACACACACACACACACACACACACACACACACACACACACACACACACACACACACACACACACACACACACACACACACACACACACACACACACACACACACACACACTCACCCACACTCACCGACACGTAATCTCCCATCACGCAAGCGCCAGGGAAGCGGCGGGGAGAGGAGGAGGCGGAGAGGTAGGAGAGAAGAAGTGAGGAGGAAGCAGAAGAAGATGTGGCAGCGAGGAGGAGGGGGTGTTTAATCTACTGGTTCAATTCCTGCCAATGCGTCGTCGCTCTCCCTCTCTGGCAGCAAGGGGACAAATGAGCCATGTAGCCCCCAAACCCCCAGACCAAATCACATTTTCTCAAAGCCTCGCACTCTTCCTTTCATTCCCTCTTTCTCTCTCTATCTCGTTCTCTCTGTGTATCCATCTTGTGCTGTCTTTTGCCACGCCACTGCTTCTATGCTCCGCACCTCTCTTTTCCTCAACTGATGACTAACTGCTGCAGCTCGCCTTGTAGTGTTGGACACATCTCCTCCCAACCGCTGTAGAAATGGAAGCCTTTGAAACCGACGCTGATTTGAGCGAACTAACAACCTGTGAAAATACCCAGCATTGCAGTCTTTTTGTGGTTGGTTTGTGGTGTGTGTGTGTGTGTGTGTGTGTGTGTGTGTGTGTGTGTGTGTGTGTGTGTGTGTGTGTGTGTGTGTGTGTGTGTATGTGTGTGTGTGTGTGTGTGTGTGTGTGTGTGTGTGTGTGTGTGTGTGTGTGTGTGTGTGTGTGTGTATGTGTGTGTGTGTGTGTGTGGAGTCGGTGCTTGATCTTTCACTACAGAAACAGAATGGCAGAAAAAAACATAAAGTCCAACTCACTTCACTCCCTATCCTCAGTTTATTCTTCTAACCAATGAGATTCCCCATCCTACTGCATCATTAAGGATATCAAATATTTCCCCTATTCTCATGTCACTATGACAAACACACACACACACACACACACACACACACACACACACACACACACACACACACACACACACACACACACACACACACACACACACACACACACACACACACACAAACACACACACACACACACACACACACACACACACACACACACACACACACACACACACACACACACACGCACACACACTATCCCCCTACGCAGCGATCAGGAAATTAGAATTACAAATCACCTCAAACGGCTCAATCATTTTGCATTTCCTAATAGGAATCATTGTGTTTACTGAAAGCAAATTGATTCCTGGATGAACCCTAGTTTATCACGGACCTGCGATCAAACAGGCCTCTAGGTGTAAATGTGTACGTTTTAAATTAATCCTATCAGTTCAGTTTGTTTTCCTAGCTGTCACCGATTCCAATCCCACTAATGATTCCAGTGCTACAGGGGCTGAATAGGTGGCAAGCAGCACGGGAAGGACGAGACAGGAGCCCGGGTTTATCATTTGACTGCAGTTCCATGCGCCATACACTGAACTGCCCTTATTACAGTTATCGTTTAAACACGTTTCCTGAAACTATAGCTCCATTTTGTCAAAACTCCACAAGTCTCTTTCAAAATGAAACGCTGCACTCAAAACCATGTTCTCTCTTCTCAAAACTGATTCTTTCCACATAAAGATGAACACATATATCATATGAATATCCCGTAGAGAGCCTCAATTAAACACTGGTGGGATAAATTTAAAACACTTCCATCAAAACTGTTTACATGTTTTGGCTTCAAGAGGCCATGTTACATATTCAAATGTATTAAATTGTTTAGAAATAGCTTCCTTTTTCAAAGTTGAATAGGTTGCAATTGTATGGTACATACAGTACAAAGACTGTTGCCATATTGTAATACAATACTGTGAATATATCATATAAAAATTGCATTGACAAAATCTTTGTTTTGTCTATCCAATGAGCTCTAATGGGCTAAACTCACAATCCCAGCCTCCCAGAGTTATACTGTAGTGTACACCTATAGTTGATACTGCAACATTGTCCGAGTTCTCAGATTAAACCAATGTTCCCTATTTGGGCAAAACTCACAGTACAGTAATTGCACTCACAAGTTAAAAAAAAGCACTACAGTAACAACATATTTAGCATGTCTTTCGGGGGACGTAATGATGAAATCAGTGCACAATACAAAAAGGTAACAAAGTTAATATTTATTTGTTACTGTAAAATATTCAGCTGAACTGGCCGCAAAAAAGACTTTTCATAGGCGAACAAAAACAAAAAAATAAGAATCTAAATGCAGTGAAACAGATCTACATGTAAATCAGTCTGTATCCCACCTCCGATCCTGATCAGGTCAGAGGACCATATCTACAACACAGTAGAGCTCACCTGAGGCCTCTGTTATGCTCTGACACATGATTGAGATGTTTTGCCAGTTGAGAGAACAGGTGAGAAGTGAGTTAGACCAACTGGTGATTGGGTGTGGCATTTTGAAGGCCAGTGTTTTCCAGGTGAACTAAGTTTTCTAAATGATGAGATTTGCACGTAGTTTTGCAAAAATGTGATTTGGAATTTCTATATGAGTTAAAGAATGGAATTGTGCTTAGAGTTCAGCAGTCTGGAGTCTTGTAGTTGATACATGAGCTTCAAGATTTCTGAATTGTGTGCATAGCTAAATTTTTTTGTGTGTATACAATCCTGAAAAACTTTAACTTACAACGTCACACATGAAACACACGTAACCATTCAACGAACGTTGAACTTACAGTAATGGCGGTGGAACAATGAACACAACATTGACAGCAACGGCCACGCAAATACACCCCAACGGCGACAAACCCAAACTTTTGAACCTCAATTCATTTCTGCGCAGCAAAGGACCCAGGAGGGCCCCGAACGGTCCAAACGAAAAAGAAAGACTCTTCCCAGAATCCTTTGCGCGCCCGAAAACGGCGTCCAAGCCCGTGGTCGTTACAACAGTCTACCAAGTGCCCCACCTGCATTAAGCACACACATTTAATACACACATTTCACGCACAAAAGGTCTACACAAGCACTTGGGCATGTGTACATATACATGTTTAATATGTATATATATAATTCTATCATGTTTTTGATGGTTGAAATGGTTTCCAGGCTCCTCTTTTTAGCTGGTAATCCGGAGCCGGGCTCCCTCCGTGTCTAACGTGGCTCCACTCAGGTCCTTATCGCGCAGGAAGGCAGCTGTTGCTCCGGGTCCAGGGGGCTCCTTAAAGGGTTGCATCGCTCCCACCTCCTATGTATGCTACTTTGCCTTGTGTCTTGACTGAACCAACATTACATTCCCCTTTAGTCTTGTAGTCGAGGGGGTTGGGGTTCATACAAAGGAACATCCTTTGGCCAGAACACCCCCTGCTATAGGCTAGTTGAAATGTTCTGGAGAAGACTACTACATCCTGTTGTTCCTAGAAACCATTAGCACACGCATGTCTGTGGTGAAAAGACCACCCTCTGGGGTAGGCTTGCATATCTTCAGCACGAAGTGTATGTTGCACTCTAATAGGATGTGAATTATCGCAGCACATGGAGGGTTGTTTTGTCATAGGTTGTTCTAACGTGTTCTTTTTTTCCTGGATAATGAATGGAAGGGCGATTTAGATGAGGACTTTGTATGTGTAGGGTACAATCTACAGCTTTTTGCTGTCACCAAGAAAAGTTTGAACTGACAGGTCATGTTATATAGGCGCTGAAACACATACTTGCTGTACCTGGGTCAACAACCTATTTCTTCATTTTTTTCAAATGAAACCAACTTGGCATCTTCATACTTGTACAAGCCTTTTCATCTGAAGGAATGGTACAATTGATCCAAAACAATATACATCCTATGTACTCATACTGATAAAAAATATCACTAAAATGGACTTGAATCAAGCTACTTTTTCTCATTGTTCATTGTAGCTGTTCTCTAAGCAGACTTCTCCTGTGATGGATATGTTATTCTGGAGTGGAGGAGTCAACTATAACTGTCGTAAAAAAATGGGTCGGATGCGGTTTTAAGTATGGTGGTTACGGGCGGGTACAGTTGTGCAAAATAAGACCCGTACAGGACTCTGACTTGAAGTTCCACCCATCCCTCCGTCCCTTTCCCCCCCCTCTTTCTCACCCTGAATATTCACCTCAAAACGCATAAAAAATGCAAACACAAGATTTGTGTCGAACTTCATTTTAGGATTAAACACTAACCAGACAGATAACAACGTTTAACACTGCACAAACAGTATTTGTTTTTCATTTAGGGGAACATTTTTCATAGTGAAGCAGGAGGTGCCGGATCCAAAAAAAAAGGTTACAGATCCAACATCGGAGGTGCCAGAACATGTTCCGGCGTGTTCCGGCTCAAATTAAGCACTGGTTAGAGGACCAAAAGAATTGTATCTTATGTGTGTGAGTGTGACTATGACACTTAGATGACCAATCCCTATTTCGCCTCGCATAAAACAACTATAATGTCTGCATTCAGACCTAGCCATTTCCAACACCCAATCCCCTTGCATACAGCACAGCCAGATTAGCGTTCGGTATGTTCCCATTTCATTGCTTTTCATCTTTGCTGGGCCCCAAAGGCTTAAAGTGCAACCCTGCCACTACATGCGTTGTCACTGTGGTGGAGCAGACCCCCCCCCCCCCCCCCCCCCTGCCCTCCTCTCATTTACACCAGGCATAATAAAGAGGAGCCTTCGACCCAATACGGGCCGGTGGGTCTTGTCGGAACAGCTCCCAGAGGATTTCACGCCAAAGCTGCCAAGCACTTGAGAGAAAGAGCCAAGACCCAAAATAACACAGCAGAACTTCAAGCATGGAGCAGCGAGACTCCATGTTCAATAGAGACATGAGCAACCAGTCCTAACGTCGGCAGAAATGTAACACGAATAATAAAATAAACGAGGGACAGGAATGAAGCATAGGCTCTTTGAACAGTTTTACCACAGCGCGTTGCGCTACTGTGTCTCTGAGAAGGGTGTTGCATGTTGTTTAGTGAGCAGACTGCAGCCTTACACAGTGACATAAGCTCTGAGGTAGGCTAATTTGTCTTCTCTTTGGAGAATAACGTGGTGCCTTAACCAGACATCTGTGGAGCACTCGTGCCATGCTTAATTGGCTCTATGATACGGCTTAAAATGAAGAAACCAAGATCGAGCATGGTCCCCTGATGCGTTTATTTTGTGTGAAATAAGATACATTTTGCATTGAAGTCCTATGTATGTTGTTGGCACACCTTGAAGGAAATATAAATGATGTGGGCTTTTGGGAGTTCACACATTAATGAAAGATAAGTCCCTTTAAAACCACTTGCCTTTTGTAGCAATTTCAATGGCTTTCATTTTGAAACTCAGTCAGGCTTTCACATCCAAAGATATCATGCCTAACCTCAAACTAGAATTCGAACTAGAAGTGTAGCAGTGGCCATCTCTGATTTGCAGCTACTTGGTTTTAGAGGTATACTACAGCCCGATGAGTTAGGATGTATCTACATTCACAATCACATTAAAATATAGTATAGATGGTTTATAGGACGTATTTCTTAATCAAGCCATATAAACACATATGATCCAAAGTAATGAACCCAAGCAATACGTTTAATGTTTTGTTGAAAAGAAAAAATACATAAATGATGCAAGCATAAAATCCAGAAAGCAAAAAAGCAAATATAGTGTCTCGTAGCCCTATCACAAAGGCCTATAGGTCTACTGTCCAAAAGTCTGCGATTTTGCATATTCAAGCAGCCTTTTCAATATCACAGGACTTCAGAGTTTATATTACATGGTGCCCTCTTAATAAACCAACTCTACCTGTTGACATATGAAGTTAAACACGTTCAATAAGACCAACATAATAACCCATAAAGCTAACTTGCTTCCTCTTGTCTCTGACGTCTGCTATTATTCCATCGAAAATAAAACCAATAAAACAAGAGAGAGCGAGAGACAGAAAGAGAGAGATTACTGAAGTCGCCTGCCATCTACCAGGGAACGGTGGGCATGCAAGCTGCTTCTATAATGCAATGAATACCGCAACGCACTCACTATCCCAAACACCTGGCTGAAGAGGGAGAATGAGAGAGAAGGGGGGAGAGAGAGAGAGAGAGAGAGAGAGAGAGAGAGAGAGAGAGAGAGAGAGAGAGAGAGAGAGAGAGAGAGAGAGAGAGAGAGAGAGAGAGAGAGGAGAGAGAGAAAATAGATCTCCATCATCCAAGATTAAGGAGGTGACCCTTATTTCCTGTTGATGCACTTCCATATTGACCCCCCCCCCCCCCCTCCCCACACACACACACACACACACACACACACACACACACACACACACACACACACACACACACACACACACACACACACACACACACACACACACACACACACACACACACACACACACACACACACACACACACACACACACAATCTTTCCGGAGCTGATTTTTTTCTTTTTTTCTTTTGTTCACAATAACTCATATATACACACAGAGTTTGTGAGAAAAATGTAAGTCATTATTTAAAATATATTTTTAATTTAGAGAGAGATGCTTTTATCCAAAGCGACCTATAATATAGGCTTTATCTGTTTCAGTGTTTCAGTCTGTTTTTTCTTCCTCTGGCAGATTGAGATGTGTTTTCATCAGAAAACGCATCTCGGAAAAATAGAACTAGAAATAGAACATTTGTCATAAGAAAGTGAAACATTATCTCGCTGTCGGTACAATAATGATGTCCATAGAACCATGTGCAAAGGATAAACAATCGCTAGGTTAACCAATTCCCGGCATTCAACATAGATTGCTATGATAAGATGCTACATAACGAAGTACTATAACTAACTAAGGTGTGTACATTAAGTGCCAAGACATACATCAGACAACAAGTAGGAGGGGAGGACTGCATAGCCACCCCGGCTACGCAGAGTCTAGGTGAAATCTGAACAGGTGAGTCTTGAATCTTTTGCAGGAGCTGGTGAGGAACTCTGCGGTCCTTAGATCGCAGGGAGCTCGTACCACCACTGAGGTCCTAACCAGAGGAGAGTTTTGACTTTGATGATCGGTTTTTATTTGCTCTTAGCGATGACGGTACCAGTCGTCCAGCTGAAGTAGTTGAGCGAAGTGCTCAATTTGATACAAGCTACTACAGGGCAACCCTGTCTCGTCAAAATTACGTTCCCATAGAACTATTCGGCATTCTCAATTACGTTTGTCATGAAACGTATTTTGTCCGCGATTACGTTTTATTGAACGTATTGCAAATACGTTCGTCCTCAGCCTATTTTTTGCCATTCATTAACCTCTAGGATTATGTTTGGTTGAAACGTATCCCAGATAGGTTAAATGTCAACGTATAGCACATTATTGTCATTAAGGCATATCTTCCTTTCAGGGAACGTTTCATTTAACGTATTTTGTCTGAAAAATGTATCTTGGCCGTGAATACGTTTTATTGAACATATCGCAAATACGTTCGTTGTCAGCCTATTGTTTTGCCATTTATTAACCTCTAGGATTAGTATCCCAGATAGGTTAAATGTCAACGTATAGCACATTATTGTCATTAAGGCATATCTCCCTTTCAGGGAACGTTTCATTTAACGTATTTTGTCTGAAAAACGTATCTTGGCTGTGGATACGTGTTATTGAACATATCGCAAATACGTTCGTTGTCAACCTATTTTTTGCCATTCATTTACCTCTAGGATTATGTTTGGTTGAAACGCATTCCAAATATGTTAAATGTCAACGTATAGCACATTATTGTCATTAAGGCATATTTCCCTTTCGGGAAACGTTTAATTTAACGTTATTTTGTCCCTGATTACGTCTTATTGAACATATTGCAAATAGGTTCGTTCTCAACATTTTTGTTGTTATTTATTTAAGCTACCTCTTGGATTACAGGCTACATTTAATTGAAACGTATCCTTAATAGGCTACGTTAAATTTCGATAACACATTATTGTCAGCATATAGGCATAGGTCTACCTCTCGGGGAAGCGTACGTTTGATTGTAATGTTAATAGTCCAACGTTATATCAACATGTCACAAGAGGAGAAATTAGCTGCTGACGGGGTAACTGTAGGAGCGGGGGTTGCTTTGTTGATTTCTTTATCTAGGGCTATAGCTGTGGTCAAAGCGGGAAGTGTGCGTTGTCTGGGCGGCTGCCTGAACTGAGCTGCAGGAAATTATGTTCACACGTTTCTTCATTCATTCATGAAGGCTATACCGGTGAACGGTGACGTCAGACTCACGCCCACCTACAAACCAATCAATGTCCAGTATCAGCCTGTCCTCTCGGAAAATACGACCACGTTGGTTTGTTCCGCCACAGATTACGACCCATTGGAATTTATCCAAAACGAGCGAACGAGGCCCTCTACATGTGCGGGCAACCCTTTCTCATCAAAATTACGTTCCCAGAGAACTATTCGGCATTCTCAATTACGTTTGACTAAAAAACGTATTTTGTCCGTGATTACGTTTTATTGAACATATTGTAATGACCTCGCAGGTGACATAACGATGTCGAGTCATTAGTAATTGAAGGAACTTTTAATGGACCAAAACCAGGTCACTGAAACCCGTAACCAACGGCAGAAATCCCACCCAAAACAAACCCCGGTTACCCCGGCAACCCCCAACACGGTCTCACTCACGTGCAGGCCCCCACCCTCGTGTTCTTCCAAGGCCCTCCCCCAGCTGACCTAATGATTCGCCCTCACACTGATTGACAAGAAGAACATTACAATACATGCACACACAGAACAACTGGCATAACGGACAACGAAATACAATGCAACACATAACACAAAAACAATTTAATTGTCCCAGGGTCGCTACAATATCGTGAACACGAATTCGTTCTCAGCCTATTTTTGCCATTTATTTACCGTGTTACTATGGCAGAATAAAGAATAAATTCATGCATTATCATTCAACTTGAACATGTGTTTTTACAGTATAGAGTGGTGGAGAGGGATGACGTATCGACAATAATGAACACACGAACAATGTTAATAGAACAACACGCAACCACATAACATCCCGAACCCATTAACCCCACTTAATCCTAACAACAAAACAAGTTAACAAAAGCCCCATTTGTCAACTGAGAACCCCAATTCCCAGAATCCCCGCGGCTCCGGAACACGGCGTAGCTCATATTAATCTTTATTATCTGAATGGGAAATGCAATATTTTAGGACAGATACACCATTAAACGCGTTTCTAATGACATTTCTAGCGAGAAATGTACATTTTCCTTACATAATCTTCAGTCAGTGAATGTGTATGATCTTTATTAATCTTTATTATCTGAATGGGAAATGCAATATTTTAGGACCGATTCACCGTTAAACGTGTTTCTAATAACATTTCTAGCGAGAAATATACTTTTTACTTGCATAATCTTCAGTCAGTGATTGTGTCTGATCTTTAGTTTTATAGTTATTAGGATTTGATCGGCTCGCTCGCATGTTTCAACGACGTCAGGTTGCTTTCGCTAAACTAGCAGCTCACGTGCTTCCTGCGTTTGTGTTATTAAACTGTTACTTTATGTAACTTTTAATGATATCATCTTGTTAGAAACACGTATATCTGCCCAGTCGCCAAAAGCATACCTACGTTGACAGTGTACGTTTCGTGAACACTGGATTACGTCGCATTTCAACATAAAATAGCGTGTTATACACACACACACGCACACGCACAGACACACACACACACACACAAGCACATACAAGCACACACACGCACGCACAGACACACAGACACAGACACACACACACACACACGCACACGGTGCATTTCGCTGCTAAAACAACAACAAAAAAATATTCCCTCAAATAGTATTACTTTCAAAACGTTGGCCAAAATGGCCAATAATATCATTTTTTATTTGGGATGCTTCTAGGACATTTTGGGTGGATTTTGAACGGTATGTGGGGGGCACGTTTTTTGCAGGACCTGGCAACCCTGCGCTGTTGCCCAAGATCTGGATCCACCCCGGCGTGGTGCCGTCTCCTTTTGACCTTTTGACCCCAGACTTCTGGGGGAATAGCTGAATCAATTCATTAGTCAATCAGAAGCATGTAAATATCTTCACGGTGGCGTAAGAGGACGAACAAGGTGTCCTTCAACATCTACGCTTCCAGGCGATTGCAACGGTGCCACACATGAGCATATTCAAACATGTTTAATGGTAGTAATTAGCTGTCGAAATTGGAGGCCTTAATCAATACTGAGCAGCTATTGATTTGCTTCCCGATAAAGATTAGTCACAAATGACATGTTATTTAGCATCTACACGTTGAGCTGAGTCCAATGACACCAAGAACGACACTCTAGCTAATGGTAACATGTATTTTACATGGTACACCTAGGTCTAGGACATGATCTCGGTGTAGCAAGAGGCCGAGCTTGATCTCATTGGACTCAGCTTAACGTGTAGATGCTAATTAACATGTAATTTGTCAAAAATCTCCATCGGGAAGCAAATCTATAGCTGGTCATTATTGATAAAGGCCTCCAAAATCGACAGCTAATTACTACCCCGAAACATATTCAAATATGATCATGTGTGGCACTGTTGCAATCGTCTCGAAACGTAGATGTCAAAGGACACCTTGTTTGCTCTGTTGCACCACCGGGAAGATATTTTCATACTTCTAATGGATTGATTCATATTTGAAGGTTCTCGGAGTGAGACTTTAAGTGGCTGCAGCAGAAGTGTTGAGACGAAAGATGATATCAAGAGATTTATAGAATATTCCCATTCACATTATGATTCTTCGTCGTAACATCCGACCAAACATCCTTTACATTCACAGAGCGAAGATTATGAAAGTCCAGGCTCAGCAAGTGCTCCATCTCGTTGCACCTGCACCCAGCGGCTCGCTTGCAAGATTTTGGCCTGAAGTTCTTCCCAGACCTATACCCTAACAGTCCAATATGCATATCTGAGAATCAGGCCTCTCTTCAATAATGACAAAATGTAATGAGAGAAATACAGATTCACTTTTTGTTATCTCATAAGCGGCGTGGTGCCGGCTCCTTTTGACCTTTTGACCCCAGACTTCAAAGAGGTGGCCACAGGTCAGCGCTGTCTACACACATTAAGCCACAAATGTACACCTCCATCCCGCAAAAAATGGGGCCTAGAAACTAACCTCTGTCTTATGTACATTGACTGTACTGTTGGAGGTCACGCCCCTTTTCCAGCCTTTTCGAGATAGCTAGGGATGCTAAAATGTTTACACACATTTCCCGGGGCCCCGTGTACGACATATCCGAGATTTGGAGTTCTAGCCCTTAGAGAAAAAAAGTTTTCCCAAATGGAGTGTCATTTGGACAAAGCCCCTCAGAAGTGTAGCCTGCAAGACCTAATGGTTCAGAATGTGGTGGAAAAACAGTTTTTGAGATAGGAAGGTCCTACCGCCCTGAAATTTTAATGCCTTATTCTAGGGCCTAACTTGGACCTCGGCTCCGAAACTTGGCCCGGTCGGACCCCGAGGGCAGGAAGGGGGGGCCCTTCCTGCCCGAAACTTGGCCCGGTCAGACCCCGAGGGCAGGCCCCCCCTTCCTGCCCTCGGGGTCCGACCGGGCCAAGTTTCGGTGCGGAGGTCCCAGTTAGGCCCTAGAATAAGGTATTACAATTTCAGGGCGGTAGGACCTTCCTATCTCAAAAACTGTTTTTCCACCACATTCTGAACCATTAGGTCTTGCAGGCTACACTTCTGAGGGGCTTTGTCCAAATGACACTCCATTTGGGAAAACTTTTTTTCTCTAAGGGCTAGAACTCCAAATCTCGGATGTGTCGTACACGGGGCCCCGGGAAATGTGTGTAAACATTTTAGCATCCCTAGCTATCTCGAAAAGGTCGGCAAAGGGGCGTGACCTCCAACAGTACAGTAAATGTACGTAAGACAGAGGTTAGTTTCTAGTCCCCATTTTTTGTGGGATGGAGGTGTACATTTGTGGCTAAAGGTGTGTAGACACAGCTGGCCTGTGGCCACGTTTTTGAAGTCGGGGGTCAAAAGGTCAAAAGGAGCCGGCACCACGCCGCTTATGAGATAACAAAAAGTTAATGTGTGTTTCTCTCATAACTTTTTGTCATTATTAAAGAGAGGCCTGATTCTCAGATATGCATGTTGGATGGCTATGGGTGTAGGTCTGGGAAGAACTTCAGGCCAAAATCTTGCAAGCGAGCCGCTGGGTGCAGGTGCAACGAGATGGAGCACTTGCTGAGCCTGGACTTTCATAATCTTCGCTCTGTGAATGTAAAGGATGTTTGGTCGGATGTTACGACGAAGAATCATAATGTGAATGGGAATATTCTATAAATCTCTTGATATCATCTTTCGTCTCAACACTTCTGCTGCAGCCACTTAAAGTCTCACTCCGAGAACCTTCAAATATGAATCAATCCATTAGAAGTATGAAAATATCTTCCCGGTGGTGCAACAGAGCAAACAAGGTGTCCTTTGACATCTACGTTTCGAGACGATTGCAACAGTGCCACACATGATCATATTTGAATATGTTTCGGGGTAGTAATTAGCTGTCGATTTTGGAGGCCTTTATCAATAATGACCAGCTTTAGATTTGCTTCCCGATGGAGATTTTTGACAAATTACATGTTAATTAGCATCTACACGTTAAGCTGAGTCCAATGAGATCAAGCTCGGCCTCTTGCTACACCGAGATCATGTCCTAGACCTAGGTGTACCATGTAAAATACATGTTACCATTAGCTAGAGTGTCGTTCTTGGTGTCATTGGACTCAGCTCAACGTGTAGATGCTAAATAACATGTCATTTGTGACTAATCTTTATCGGGAAGCAAATCAATAGCTGCTCAGTATTGATTAAGGCCTCCAATTTCGACAGCTAATTACTACCATTAAACATGTTCGAATATGCTCATGTGTGGCACCGTTGCAATCGCCTGGAAGCGTAGATGTTGAAGGACACCTTGTTCGTCCTCTTACGCCACCGTGAAGATATTTACATGCTTCTGATTGACTAATGAATTGATTCAGCTATTCCCCCAGAAGTCTGGGGTCAAAAGGTCAAAAGGAGACGGCACCACGCCGGGGTGGATCCAGATCTCGGGCAACAGCGCAGGGTTGCCAGGTCCTGCAAAAAACGTGCCCCCCACATACCGTTCAAAATCCACCCAAAATGTCCTAGAAGCATCCCAAATAAAAAATGATATTATTGGCCATTTTGGCCAACGTTTTGAAAGTAATACTATTTGAGGGAATATTTTTTTGTTGTTGTTTTAGCAGCGAAATGCACCGTGTGCGTGTGTGTGTGTGTGTGTGTCTGTGTCTGTGTGTCTGTGCGTGCGTGTGTGTGCTTGTATGTGCTTGTGTGTGTGTGTGTGTGTCTGTGCGTGTGCGTGCGTGTGTGTGTGTGTATAACACGCTATTTTATGTTGAAATGCGACGTAATCCAGTGTTCACGAAACGTACACTGTCAACGTAGGTATGCTTTTGGCGACTGGGCAGATATACGTGTTTCTAACAAGATGATATCATTAAAAGTTACATAAAGTAACAGTTTAATAACACAAACGCAGGAAGCACGTGAGCTGCTAGTTTAGCGAAAGCAACCTGACGTCGTTGAAACATGCGAGCGAGCCGATCAAATCCTAATAACTATAAAACTAAAGATCAGACACAATCACTGACTGAAGATTATGCAAGTAAAAAGTATATTTCTCGCTAGAAATGTTATTAGAAACACGTTTAACGGTGAATCGGTCCTAAAATATTGCATTTCCCATTCAGATAATAAAGATTAATAAAGATCATACACATTCACTGACTGAAGATTATGTAAGGAAAATGTACATTTCTCGCTAGAAATGTCATTAGAAACGCGTTTAATGGTGTATCTGTCCTAAAATATTGCATTTCCCATTCAGATAATAAAGATTAATATGAGCTACGCCGTGTTCCGGAGCCGCGAGGGATTCTGGGAATTGGGGTTCTCAGTTGACAAATGGGGCTTTTGTTAACTTGTTTTGTTGTTAGGATTAAGTGGGGTTAATGGGTTCGGGATGTTATGTGGTTGCGTGTTGTTCTATTAACATTGTTCGTGTGTTCATTATTGTCGATACGTCATCCCTCTCCACCACTCTATACTGTAAAAACACATGTTCAAGTTGAATGATAATGCATGAATTTATTCTTTATTCTGCCATAGTAACACGGTAAATAAATAGCAAAAATAGGCTGAGAACGAATTCGTGTTTACGATATTGTAGCGACCCTGGGACAATTAAATTGTTTTTGTGTTATGTGTTGCATTGTATTTCGTTGTCCGTTATGCCAGTTGTTCTGTGTGTGCATGTATTGTAATGTTCTTCTTGTCAATCAGTGTGAGGGCGAATCATTAGGTCAGCTGGGGGAGGGCCTTGGAAGAACACGAGGGTGGGGGCCTGCACGTGAGTGAGACCGTGTTGGGGGTTGCCGGGGTAACCGGGGTTTGTTTTGGGTGGGATTTCTGCCGTTGGTTACGGGTTTCAGTGACCTGGTTTTGGTCCATTAAAAGTTCCTTCAATTACTAATGACTCGACATCGTTATGTCACCTGCGAGGTCATTACAATATGTTCAATAAAACGTAATCACGGACAAAATACGTTTTTTAGACAAACGTAATTGAGAATGCCGAATAGTTCTCTGGGAACGTAATTTTGATGAGAAAGGGTTGCCCGCACATGTAGAGGGCCTCGTTCGCTCGTTTTGGATAAATTCCAATGGGTCGTAATCTGTGGCGGAACAAACCAACGTGGTCGTATTTTCCGAGAGGACAGGCTGATACTGGACATTGATTGGTTTGTAGGTGGGCGTGAGTCTGACGTCACCGTTCACCGGTATAGCCTTCATGAATGAATGAAGAAACGTGTGAACATAATTTCCTGCAGCTCAGTTCAGGCAGCCGCCCAGACAACGCACACTTCCCGCTTTGACCACAGCTATAGCCCTAGATAAAGAAATCAACCAAGCAACCCCCGCTCCTACAGTTACCCCGTCAGCAGCTAATTTCTCCTCTTGTGACATGTTGATATAACGTTGGACTATTAACATTACAATCAAACGTACGCTTCCCCGAGAGGTAGACCTATGCCTATATGCTGACAATAATGTGTTATCGAAATTTAACGTAGCCTATTAAGGATACGTTTCAATTAAATGTAGCCTGTAATCCAAGAGGTAGCTTAAATAAATAACAACAAAAATGTTGAGAACGAACCTATTTGCAATATGTTCAATAAGACGTAATCAGGGACAAAATAACGTTAAATTAAACGTTTCCCGAAAGGGAAATATGCCTTAATGACAATAATGTGCTATACGTTGACATTTAACATATTTGGAATGCGTTTCAACCAAACATAATCCTATAGGTAAATGAATGGCAAAAAATAGGTTGACAACGAACGTATATGCGATATGTTCAATAACACGTATCCACAGCCAAGATACGTTTTTCAGACAAAATACGTTAAATGAAACGTTCCCTGAAAGGGAGATATGCCTTAATGACAATAATGTGCTATACGTTGACATTTAACCTATCTGGGATACGTTTCAACCAAACATAATCCTAGAGGTTAATAAATGGCAAAAAATAGGCTGAGGACGAACGTATTTGCAATACGTTCAATAAAACGTAATCGCGGACAAAATACGTTTTATGACAAACGTAATTGAGAATGCCGAATAGTTCTCTGGGAACGTAATTTTGACGAGACAGGGTTGTACAGGGAGCCAGTTGAGGTCCCGCAGAGGGGGTCACATGGGAGAATTTAGGTAAATTGAACACAAGGCACGCTGCAGCCTTCTGGATACGCTGCAAAAGGTTTAATCACGCAGGATCTTGGAGAAGACCAATTAGCCTCCAGCCAGGAGTGAGAGGACGAGTGCTTGGACCAGGAGCTGAGCTGCATCCCTCGTGAGTAACGGCCGGATCCTGCGAATGTTTGGGCCACAGAGCACTGTACCATTTAGATGAAAACATTATCTACACTATATGAAACACTATATATACACACACACAAAATATATTACAAACCTTTATTAACGATATAAACACTACAATAATGACAAAGGTTAAAACTTGCAAGAAGCGTGCTCCCGTTCGAACTTGTCGGAAAAGGTTTGCAGTGGATTATGTTGAGTAGTTCCTTCACTCATCCACATAATAGTGTAAGCAGTCTTGTACCTTTGTCTTTTCTTCCAAAAATGTTTTGCCCCTAATCAAATGTTACATGGTCATGAATGATTTGTCGGATGATTTGCTTGGTTCCAGGTTTAAAATATAACAATTATCTGAAAAGTCAATGAAGAAAGTGAATGGGAAATTTACTTCCAGAACCAGAGCCGTTCAAAAAGAGGCGGTTACTGTTGTGCTCTATTAGGCCAAACACTACATGATGCTCAAGCAAAACATACAAATTTAAACACGTTTCTTGTTTTTATATTGTAATTATTTGCAATAGTGTTACAGCCAAGTGTTTCTTGATGATATGTGGATGCATATGTGCATTTGTAAGCCATTATCTGGCAATGCACTTACGCACCAAAAGAGTCTACAGTCAAAGCGACTTAGCAATGTTCGTTACTATCCAATGGTGTGCGCTGTATTTGACTAGGCTCTTGACCCTCCAATCAGGGTACGTTGTGCTCTGGAGTTGCCAGTGAGTAAAGCTAGATTAATGAATGTTAATACTAGCTAGCTAATGCAATCCGTTTGTTAGAATGTAAAATATTGTGTGCCAAATAATGGCACTCATTGCCATAACAATGTAAATAATGTAAAATAAAAGCTGCCTAAATCATTCATCTTTAAATTAGTTAATGACTGAAGTACACTAGTGGTGACAAATCCCCATCTGGGTTTGCGTAAATTACACTTAAATTACACAGAACTCCTTAACTTGTAAACGACATGAACAGTGCTTAAATTGTGTAACGTAAGCACTGACACTGTGATGTACCTCATCACAGCATCCCGCTCCTATCACAAGAACTCAGAATCAATCATTTCAGGGGTTGTTCAGAATATTGTGTTCATATAACATGTTCATGTATTAAATTCAGGACATATGCGTGCATGTTACAGATAATAAAATAATGCCCATAGGCCTAGGTAGTAAACAAGCAATATGGATATATATATAGGCCTATATATATATATATATATATATATATATATATATATATATATATATATATATATATATATATATATATACAATTACTGGGCGGCTGGAGGATTCGGAACAAAAATGTAGCACATTGTTCAACATATTTGAAATACATGTTGTAGAATAAAATATTATGTTGTTTGGCTTATTTGGTTTAAACCGATTATAACCTTCTAAGATTATATTCCCTCAAAACCCCAAATGAGCATGAAAAACATCCTGAACAGTTTAACTAACTAATTAATTTAACTAAACATCATATAAAACCACTATAAGATTATGACAATAAAGGGCACATTTCTCGTCAGGTTATAAATGCATTTTAATGCTGAAACATTGTTAATATTGCATTTAGACTGCGAGTAAACTTTATGTCAGCCATGTTTGGTTTTCAGCGTTAGCAGCGTCTCTATCAGACATGGGCATCATCCGGCCCACATAGTGCTTCAATCTGGCACCCGCGATGCGCTCGCAATTTTGAAGAAAAACACGGCGCCTTTATCCGACCCGCGATCCTGCTATTAATATCAATCCAACCGATGTCGCTGTGTTTGACTCCCTTAAGTCCAGCTTGAACCCCGACATGGAGGAGAAAGTAATTGTTGCGTCTCGGGTACTTCCACAAAAAGTGAAGACTAGCCATGGAGAGAATGAATTGGCAGTACATCAACCTGGCGGTCACAAGGGGAAGCCTCTCTCAAACTCAGGGGACCACGCATTCCAGCGATTGTGGACACAATTTACGGCACACTGCGGCCGCCTACATAGCTTTACCCAATCAAAATTAAGAGCAGAATATAAAATTGAACAAAAAGAGCATTTTTGTAAATATTTGTAGCATAATGATATGATATGATTTATCTCACACAATTTTGTATGACATTATATTATGGTCTATTTTTTCGTTCCTTGAATTTGAAGTTAATGCAGGGCACTTCTGATAGGGTGGGCCAGCTGTCAATCATAGTGGCTCTGGCCCATGTTGCACCTGCCTACGCTTGCCTAAAAGTAAAAAAATCCAAATGGCCGGACGGAATAAACGATTTGTCAAAATGAGTGCAGCAAAAAATAAAATAAAAATGTACTCTGAATGTCGAGCATTCAATAAATTTGTTTTATATGTCAGGAAAATATCTCTGTCTTCAAAGAATATAATATTGGCAGGCACTTCAATACAAAACATGCTAATTATGCCGTCAATTTGTCCGCAGGGGAGAGGGAAGAAAAAGCCAAGAGATGGTCCTCCAACTTAACCGCCAGGCAGAATATTTTTACAAAGCAGTCTACTGTACAAACAAAAGTGAGATATATGCTGTCACACAAAACGCCAAACACAGCAAACCGTTTTCAGATGGTGAGTTTGTAAAATACTGTATGGTAGAAGCAGCTAGCGTTCTGTGCCCTGACAGTAAAAGTCAGTTTGAATATGTGAGTCTGTCTACTCTCGTCGTACAGTCACTCGTCGCATTGAAGTAATGGAACCTGCATTTTTGAGCTGGAACCGGCATTTTTAAAAAGGGCCTCAATTTCACTTCATTTTTTGATTGCACTTATTCATCAGAGGTATTAATGACACATTTGAAATAGTGGAGGATTTTCTTGCGATGGAATCAATGAAGAGGACGACAAGCAGTACAGAGCTCTACAATACGGTATCAGTATGTGTGCAGAGATTGAACCTACCGTCGTCGAAGTTACTGAACGTGACCACTGATGGCTGCTCAACCCTTAGAGAACACTGGGCTAATGCCTAGGACACAGGAGAGGGTGAGAGAGGATGACCCCAACTCAACTCTGATTTCCTTGCACTGCGTCATCCGCGCACGAAACCGGCAGTTTATCCAGTTGTTGGAGGAGAGTGAGGCATACCACACTGATGTGCCATACCACTCAAACGTACGCTGGCTGAGCCTGGGCAAAGACCTGCGCCGTGTGTGGGACCTGAGAGGTGAGATAGGGATGTTTCTGGAGAATGTCGGGAAGGCTAGCGACTCTACAGAACTTGAAGATCCTGTGCGGATGCTTGACTCTGCCTTCGCTGTGGATTTAATGGGCCATTTGAACGACCTCAATCTGAAGCTGCAGGGAAAGGATGTATTCGTGCACAAACTGTATTCCTATGTGCGAGCATTCAGAGCAAGACTGACCCTGTTTTCCCGACAAATGTCAAACAAGAGCTTTTTTTTTTTTTCTTTAAAGGTTGAAAAAATAGGTAATGAAAAACATTTTGGGGGCCCAAAACATTTATATATCCTTCTGAACTGTAATTACGTTTCCCAATAATTTCAGACACCACTATAGTGGACCATACTATCTTAACCCTTCCGCACAGTCACACGGCCGTGCGCAGGCAAGTTACTCTCGCTTATGCTTGGTCCATGGATCAGGTCTGGTCAGGTTAGGAGTCGTGGTCTTGATACAGTCCATGGTCGCGTGCGCAGACAGTGACAAGACAAAGATCACAGACCCCAGACTTCGATGATCTAATAATAATAATAATAATAATAATAAGGGATTGAATTTATATAGCGCTTTTCTAGACACTCAAAGACGCTTTAGTGACCTCACTAACCACCACCAGTGTGTAGCACCACTTGGGTGAAAAGAGAGGCGACCGCCTTAATTTTTCATATTAAGTTACAGAATACAGATGAAAGAATTTTCACCTTAAATTATGTTATTTTCAATCATTGTTCAGTTGCATAGGTTTGCATTTTCTATACATGTCCGACGTAGATGGTAATGATACAGCTAAATCAAATCAAAATATTTTGCGAGATGCATATTCCATGTCGCCCTTAAATGTTATGAAGTTCATCTGCACTTAAATTGTGTTTTCTTTTTCTATTTTTTTTGTTTTCATTCAGTGATGAAGGTCTGTTAACCTCAATTTGATGATTCCAAGCAAGATTGCCTGCATTGTTAATGTAACCTGCACATTTGCAGTTTTGTTAATAGTTATATATCTTGAAGAGCTACAGTATGAATGACAGTTGAACAATATGCTATAAGTAGTAAATTAATCCTTGAAAGTAAATCCAGTTATTGTAACCTTAGAGTAGCCAAGGTCAGATAGGCCTAGCAAATCAGGCCTTGAAATAGGCTGGCAAAGTCGAGGCAACTGTAAAGTAGCTTGATACATAATTTGCATTGAATTAATTTGTACCATTTAATCGTGTAACTATGTTTAATTGCAATCGTCCAAAGTGTGTCCCTCCGCTTACTTTGCCAAAGTAACTGTGACCCTAAGACTAAAACTGTTGCCCACCCCTGGTCTATATCCACAACCGTGGCAACGATAGAAAACGTAAAATTAATTAATTTTGCCCTGAAAGAATACCTATTCATAATAACTAGCAACCTAAACATCCAATATAATTACTGAGCCAGGATTAAGACAAAATATAGCATTTACCACTGAGAATAAAATGAAAGTAAATCTTCTTGCTTGCGGGTTGGCTGGTGATGTCATGGCCGTTCGAGGTGATGCGTGGTATTTTGACACTTCTTCTCTACACAGCAGTTAATGGGAGAAATTGGCGTATGAACTGCATGTAACATTGAGTTCAAAATCGTGTTATTTGTACGCAGATTGATGAGATGGGGTTGGTCCTCCACAGAGTCTTTCTCCCTAGGCCTGCTGCAATATCCACTTTATCAAGCCCCTTAATGAATGCCCTTTGTGGAGAGGAGGCTGGTCAAAATAGAAACCCATAAAAAGGCATTAGTACAACTAGTTACAGAACCAATGTTTTATTGAATGTCCAGTTTGTCTAGAAATGACCCAGTTGGTTCTCTTCTGTGAACACTGCCGGAGTCTGGGGTCTGACTGACTGGAAGTGAGGCGGATACTGTGCTGTGATGTTCTGATGAAAACGCATCTCAATCTGCCAAAGAGGAAGAAAAGGGTTGTCACTGAAGCAGATAAACCCTGTTGCTAAACACGAAATTCCTTCTCATTCCACACAGGTCCACTCTCTCTTTCCTTCTCTACCTCTTTCCCTCATTTACTCTCCCTCTCTTCTTTTCATTGCAATTCTAAAAAGCCTTAGGTAAGATACGAATTGACATTACAAATGCACATAAATAAATGAATTAAAGAAAAGTTAACATGCTAAAATATTAACAATACCACATCAATCACTTATGATTTGTACACTCAGGTCCTCTCTATATTTCACGTCAGAGGGAATTGAAACCTCAAGCCCTTGCTTCAATGGAGCCTTGCTCCTCATATTTAGGAAATTACATCAGCTAACACTAATTGGAGCCAATTAGAATTTCAGTTGAAATAACCTATTTTCAGCAAAGGGGATGCTGTTCCTGCAGTTGGGTTTAGGTTCATGTTTAAATAAAGAAGATGCATTCATCCCAAACTACAAATGAAGCATAAAACAATCCAACCATACATTCAAATCTGAGCAGTTACGAAAAATAGAAAGTGATCCATGACCACGTTTCTAAAATATACAAAAACAAAAAAACGTCATCATTCAGAATAGCTGTAGGACTCACAACGTATGGTAAGCCATCAAAGGCCCTATCTTGCACCCATCGCGATTTACTTTCTACACGACACATGTATCGTTGCTAGTTTGCATCCGTTGTAAAGCAGATTTTCCCCCACAGCAAACACGCGCCACTACACTTTTGCCTGGAGAGGCGTGTCGGCGAAAAGCAGAGGCGTGTTCCGGCGCAAAGGATACTTGGTGCTATTTTAGTGATCTAAAAAGCGATGGCGCCACTGATGGGCAAATACCTGTGGCCCTATTTTAACGGTCTGAAACGCAAGTGAGAAGCGCCAAGCGCAAGTAGCTTTGTGGTCGGTTCTATGGCGATGTTGCTATTTTACCAGCGGCAGCGCATAAATGACTCTTGCGCCCAGCGTAAATCTAAAAAGGGTTGGTCTGAAGTAACCTAATTACCCGTAGGTGTGGTTTGGGCGTAACATGCAATGAACAAATGAGAGTGCCATCTCCCATCCCCTTTAAGAGCAATGAGCGCATTTGAATCTGACGAGTTGATATTTTGACAGCGCGTTTGCAGTCTCCGATGAAACAGATGCATGACCACATGAATTTCAAACTTCAAATGGCTCAGTTTATGGCCAAATTCACACATGGATAAGCGTTTTCTTTCACAACTTCAGAAACACTGAATTCTCAAATAAATTTTGGCAAAAAATAAACACACATATGAAATGCGGTAACTGTGGTTCTATTTAATGATATACGCAATGCATTAACAAAGATTGTTTCTTACCAGTATTGTATGCAATATCGTTATCGACTTGTGTTCCTAATATGCATGTGTCCCCTCGTTTATATACATTGCCATGGACTGTATTATGTGTTACGGGTTTAGTTTGCGTGTGTTTAGACAGATGGACGCACACACGCGAGTGCGCTTTCATTAATTATTTTACACATACACACGCGGGCGCCCGGCCATTATCGGCTAGGTAGATGAGTGAAGCAAAGTGTTTGCGCGAGGTGCACAAGCAACATTATGCATGCGTGTTACGTACAGTGTTCTGTATGTCTTATATGTTATACATGGTATAGGCCTACATGTATTGTGTTGTGTTTTGTGTAGTATGTTTGTGTTGTTGTTCTGTCTCCTCCTCCTGTTTTCATTCTCCAAATTCTCAGATGTGCACACCTGGTCCCAATCACCAAATCACCACACCTGTTCCAGATCTCCCATCAACCATTCCCCTTTAAATAGTCCTGTGTTTGTTTGTCAGGGTTGAGTGCTTTGGTTTGAGCTGTGGCAGAGCTTTGGTTGAGCTCTGTTGGCTTGTTTTTGGAGTGTATTTGCTAGTGTTTACTAGTGCTTGCGAGTGCTTGGTTTCTTTGTTGGTTTATTGTATTGTCTTTAGTTATTACACATTTGTTTAAACCTTATTACTTTAGTTGTTAGCAGCCTACTTTAGTTTTGTCTTTGTCTTTGTTAATTCTTTTGTTGTGCGCACAGGGTCAATAAGGATAGGTAAGATACCCTGGGGTTTACATATTTCATACACGTAGGTTTACCTGTTGTTAATACCCTAGGTTAGAGTGAGCACCACCCACTGTACTTTTTGGGTGCAAAGCACCTGTCAATGGGGGGGTGGGTTTTGTTATGTTATTTTCTTTGGTGCCACTGACAGTCCTTGTTGATCCCTGTGTTGCCTTTTTTGTAAATAAACACTTTATATTGAATTCACCTTTTGTCTTGGATTTTGTGTGACTGCACCCTCACTTGCCCAAACCTGTTGCCCTTATGTTGCGTCCTACTCCGAGCCACCAGGGGGGCATAACAATGCGCCCTTAAAATAGCATCTGAACAACGCGCCACTGACTTTAAACCAGGTATTTCCTGGTTTGTGGCGCAATTGTTTTCTGAATCTGCAAAATAGCACCAGGGAACGTTTGCGCCTGAGCACGCCTCCTCCTTTCGCCGAACCGCCCATTTGGTCGCAAGATCATTCCCTAATTTACAGGTGCGTGGCGGTGGAGGGAAAAGAATGCTCTGCGCCAGTTGCATCTAGAAACGACACATGCGTCAGTGTAGAAAGTAAATTGCGCCGGATGCAAGATAGGGCCCCTGGTCTCAATGCACTAGCGCAGAGGTCTTCAACAGGGGGGGAGGTATTGCAGGGGGGTCGCGAAAGTTTTGGTTGATTAGACAATTTTTCTATATTCTCCCTGCAATTTTCTCCGGAAATAGAAACGTCTTTAAATACACATTAACATGAATCCAACACACTAGCCATGTTTACATGGACACTTTTGATACGATTTCTAATCGGAATAGATCTATTCCTATCATGCGATCCGAATGGCATTTACAAAAGTGGTAAGCATCCGTTCGTATGTCTCTCGCACACACCTGACACATCAGGACTGGCTGCGACATTTTTATGCATTTGATTTTAATGAAAGCCAAGCAGGAGAGAGATTTTCTCTGCCTGCTCCTTCAATGAAGAAGAAGGACAGCACAGCGACTCGTCCAGTCTTTATATCTACCCCCTCCTCCGCCGCAAACAATACGTATTTGGATGAGAGTGCGCAGCCAAGACTGTTGGGAGAGAGAGAGTGCTGTTATGTAAGGGATAATGTATAGAACGCCGGCCATTATCGGGAAAATAAGCGATCAGCAGAGAAATAGTCCACCAAAGACGTTGACGTCACTTAGCAACCGGACACGCTGGGGTTGATAAGTTACCAGACTATTGCGGAGTGAGAGAAAGACACTAACAAATTCACAATTTTTTTTTGCATCTGTCTCAGGGGAGACTGCAAACGCGCTGTTAAAATATGAACTTGTCATGTTCAAATGCACTCATGTTAACGGGGATGGGAGATGGAACTCTCATTAGTTTATTGCATGTTACGCCCGAAACGCAATCAGACCAACTTATTTAAAATTTGCATCGGGCACAAGAGTCATTTATCCGCCGTTAGTATAATAGCAACAGCGACCCACAAAACTACTTGCGTTTCGCCTTTCATACTTGTGCTTCAGACCGTTAAAAAAGGGCCCATCAAGTCAGTTTATGTGATGTTGATGTTCACATAAAAACTTTATTTGTATTTATTTGCTTTACAAAATCACAATGGCTGTGTGATTGAGCATCTTCGTCACAATGTTTTTTTGATGTAAAAATACATAAAATAAATGCACAATCACAATTACAATCACAATGTATGATCACATTCACACAAACACTATAAGCACATGCCATATAAGCACATGCCAACATCAGAAAAAACAACCATACAAAAGCAATAATGGAGAGATTGATATTCCCTCAGTCCTATAAAGCCATGTCATTACATGAGGAGGATTTCATTCTGAAATGTGATTGGGTCGGTTTTATTCAAATTGAGGGATAAGGTGCGAATGAAAGTCAACCAATTACAGCCACTGAGTCAATCTCACATTGCGTTTTATTGAGGGCGGTTACCTCTGAGCAAGGAATAATTACAACCAGAACCAGACTGCCATGGTCCCTAGGTTGTCCTCCTGCAGAACACATCTGTCTCTTTTGCTGCAGTCTTCCTCAAAGCAGCCCCCTGGCTGATGCATCAATGTGTGTTAAAAGAAAATGATCCTGCTACTATATAATAGCAGGCCTGTCGGACAAGGTACTCGGACAAGTTGGTGAGTGTGCATGTGGCAAGATACCTGCACTTCACACACACACACACACACACACACAGCACGCGCAAACGCACACATACACTATACGCACGCACGCACGCACACACCGCATACACACACGCACACGAACACACACACATGTGCTGATGCACACGCTTCAAGACAAAGGCTACGTAGCGCAGGGCACCGCACACACACACACCGCACACACATGTACACACACACATGTACACACGCACATGTACACACGCACGCACACACATGTACACACGCACGCACACACATGCAAGTGCAGACACACACTGCACACAAGCGAGCGCGGATCTGTCTGTCTGTCTATCTGTCTGTCTGTCTTTATGCCAGTCTGTCCGCCTCCTAAAGAAGCACTCACACGACGTGAGTGTGAGTGTAAAGACAAAGTGACACTGCCACAGCATCACCAGTGTGTGTTGGGGGTAGGTCAGGTCAGAACAACAGTGGTGTGAGAAGGATGTAATCTCTGTTGTGTGTTTTAGTGAAAAGAGACTTTAGACTGGAAGGTATTGCTGGGTCATCACTCTTCATAAGCAAAGGGGGGCGGGGTATTGGAGGCTGGTGCTGTGCTACCAGCGCCAGAGGGCTGTGAGGTGGAGCCTGGCTTCACAGCCTGCTGCTCTTACCAGCAGCCCACAGCACTGGCTCTATGGCTCCCAGCAAGGACACCAGAGAGACGGTCAGTGTGAGTGTGTTTTTTTTGTTGTGTGTGTGTGTGTGGGTGGGGGGGGTGTATGTGTGTTTGTGTGTGTTTGTGAATCTGTTTTGAGTTAATGTGTGTGTGAGTGTGTGTTTGTAAATGTGTATGGATTTGTGCGTGTCAATTAGAATGCCCCTTAAGGTTTTTTGCCTCACTAACTTGGATCTGAATGAAACAACGCGTCGTTCCAGTGGTCTGAAAGTAGTGACCACTGTGTTATACGTTGGTGTGTTTGTGTGTCCAGCTTGTCCTCATTGTCACTCATTCTTGCCCCCTCTATTAAGAGAGGGGATTGGCTCTGGATGGTGATTGGACAGAGGATACACATAAGGCAGTACTTGATAGGCAGGAATGCATTCCATTTGATGTACACTGGCATTTCCCTCGTATGTATAATGCATGACACACACCTGACACCTCTCTGCTGAAGCATCCCCCATCCCTCAACCACCACATACAACATACACCCAGGCGCACAGACACACAGACACACACACACGCACGCACGAACACACACACACACACACACACACACACACACACACATACAAACACAAACACACACATCCAGAGCCCGGCTTTGTTTAGTAGTCCTCCATGTTACCCTCAGCCTGTGCTATGATTATTCATTCCAAGGGCCTTCAATCCACTGTGACAGGGCTCATTATGGTGGAGGGGGCTTTTGTATGGAGCTGGCACAGCTGGAATTACGCGCAGACGCGGGTGGGAGCTGCTGGTTGCTCATCGGCACCTGACCACTTCTGAAATTGTCCTCAATTTTTTTCTTTTTTCAAGGGGATCCATTGTTGATGAGGTTTGGGTGGGGAGCGAGAGACGTGTCTGTGACTGAAAGACAACTGTCATATATATTTGTACAGCCGGCACAACAGAATGCAGGTATTCATAAGAATAGTGGCGATAGCAACAACGGATATGGACAATGGAAACAAAGTTCTGATTGCACAATAGCTACACAATAATCGTGCATGTCATATGCATTACATTCAATGTATTAATGGAATGTAAGCGAGTGGATAACCTCCACCAGCTCCCCAATACACACAGAAAATCACACAAACATACACACACAAACACACACACACACACACACACACACACACACACACACACACACACACACACACACACACACACACACACACACACAAAAACACACACACACACACACACACACACACACACACACACACACACACACACACACACACACACACACACACACACACACACACACACACACACACACACACACACACACACACCTATACTTGACCATCCCTTCTTCTATTCACTAAGAGACTTACTACTTAAAGTCATACTACACTTGCTACACCAAAAGCTCCTGCTCTATGAAGTATAGGTGGTGGTGCTGTGGACGGGATGAATCCCTCCTTAGCCGTCTCTACATGAAGAGGCCAAACCCACCTGTTGATAGACTTTGGAATTAGTTCTCCCAAAGGTAATTACAACCGCTGGCACACCAGAGAGTGGTTTTTATTTTCATTTATTTATTTTGTTTTAACACTAAGAGGCAAATCCTCTGGTGTTACGCAGGCCAACAAGCCGATCACGCAACATCTCAAACCAAGCATGAATAGACTGGTTGTTCTGCCTTGTTCCCCCCCACCCCCGCCCCTCCCCCACCCACCCTGTCTCTCGCCGGATGTGGAGAAAGCAAACACACACACACACAAGAACACACGTGCATGAACACACATGCACACACATGCCCATGCACATCAGCATGCATGCACACACAGAGACACACACATTCACCCACACCAGCTCCCCACTCTGCCTCACTGAGTGTGTGGGTAGGTGATAATGAGTGTAAAGGGCAGGGATTGGAGAGGGAGGATGAGGGGGGGAGTGTAGAGGGGTTAATCTGTATTCTGCACAGTATTGGCAGTCTCCGGACACCACCTCTCCTGCACCCACTTCGAGTCTCTTGTTGGTCCTGCAGATCTGCCAAATTCTGTCTGTGGCAAAAGCCCTGTTCCCCACCCTGCATGAAGACAACCCCGCTTCCAAAAGACTTTGATATACAACGTAATGTTTGATGAACATCCTGTCTAACTGGCTGGTGTGGGGTAGTGGTAGTGCCATGGGCGTTGTTTTGCTGTGTGGAGCAACAGTGGGCCTCTTAAGCCCATGCTCTCAGAGCAGCTGTCTCAGCGTAACTCTCCGCCCAATGGGTCAAACCAGACGGGCGTGCTGCAGGAGGAAACAGGAAACAGGTGTAGGCGGCTGGCTGTTAAGAGCCGGCTACACGGGGGAGGGTGCGTAGGGACGGAGGAGCGAGGTGGGAGATGTGAGCGGTCCCTCTTATCGTCATAAGAAGGCTAAACACTTTACTCCAAGGAGGCCATTACAAAATATCCCCACCCGGTGCAGTCATACAGTGGGTACAGTGGTGCATAAAAGGTCCATCGATCAGAGAACATTGCCAGGCGTCTGCCCACAACGTCTGCCCTGCCAAGGAGAAGATTTGTGCTCTGCTGTAACCCCTTGTCCATTTATAGTGTCATTTAAAGTCAGTCCATTTGCAGCCTTTGAATTGGGGCATTTAAGAGTTTTCTTGTTTTGGGAAGAAGGCTCTGACTTTGCAGTTGTCAACATTCTGTTTGGGAAGGAAAAATTGTTAAAAGCCCTGTGGTGAGTGACAAGCATTGGTTCTTTCTGTCCATATTTGTTATCTGCAGCCTCACTGTGATCTCCCTCCTCCTGTTTTGCCCATGCATGTATTTAAATATTGTGTTGTGTTTACTGTCGTATCTTCCTTCTACTGCATAATTGATAGTGTGCACAGATGTACCCTTGTTAAAAAAAAAAGAATTAAATCACACATGAATCAAGAGCAGTTCTACAGCAGTGAGATGAAATAAAATTGATTAAAAGGAGAATATCTGGAATTAAATAGGTTCCCTTGGAGACATGCAGACAAGCAATATCAATAAACAGGAAAGGAAAAAACGGAGCAAAGAAAAAGTGCAGCAAAACGTTATTGGAGCTATGTTTTAACTTCCTCCCCAGGGGTCTATAAGGGTCTTTATTTATTAAGGCAACTAGCCCCTTCATCGGTTGCACCAAACCAGTGTGTCACTAATTACACAAACTACAGTCATTCATGTCCAGCTGCATATTTATTCAATGACCCCTAATCAAATAATAATTGACTGTCAAATGACCAATAGCCGACCCCCTGTGGTGCTGAGTCAGACCGCTGGCCTCCCCCTGATTAAGAGGAAGATAGCGCTGTCGAAGGTCTACTGCGAATGGATGTCAATTAGGCTTTTGCCTCTAGTACCGGCATCTAGCCTTTAAGTCATTGCTGTGAAAAGGATGTTGTGCATCAGATGCAATATTTATATACACATATACAGACACAAGGGCATTCACAAGACCATGGTCTTGTAGACCTCTGAAGAATTAGTCCCGTTTCCCTCTGTCAAATGTCTATGGGAAATAACATGGAGTTTTTGAATGATCGTACATAACAAATTCTGTGGCGAAGAAGTAAAATCTGCGTCTTGTTTCTGAACGACACTTTTCCATCTAGTTTCCACTGGAGTTTTGGATTGTCGGTGCCGTTAAAGTAGTTAACTATTATGAAGAAGCATTATGCTAACACAGACTTCGGACATTTCATATTTCATGTTCATATTTTCATGTTTCATAGTTTGTCTTCACAGAAATGGAGTTCAGTGGCACCAGAGCCCGCCTACGGAGGTGGCACGAACGCTGCTCATTCATGTATGAAATCGTCATGTTTGATAGGTTATCAAGAAATTCTGAAGATGTTACTGTTCTGATCAAGGTCATGCAAAATAAAGCTTATGAGAACACATGAGGCTTTGACTTGACTCTGATTCCTCTATATTATAATACAAACGTTTTTTTATCAGCTATACAATTTTTTCATAAAGATGAGCCAAAACTGCTACAAAGGGGTGAAAACCACTTTGAGGCCGGACATGAGGAGGGTTGCTCCCAATAGCTCTGGCATGTTTGTAGGGCAAGTTAGAGCTAGCTACGAGCAGAAGGGCAAGATACATGCTGTTCCGGTAAGTGTCAAAGTCTCTCAACAATATCTCAATAAAGCCAACAAACTCTTATCACGGTCAAACCAAAAAGTTAAGTCGTGGAGAAAAGAGGCTGAACCTCACCAGCGATTAAGTTTTATAGACCACTGAAATCACGCGTGAAATTACCATCACGTTAGGTTGTGCTTGTGACTCGTTGTGAGCAAGGGCATCAAGCTCCCTCCTCCCTAACAAGTATGAAGTCTGCGAAGATTGGAACTAGCTCCGGTTAGCGTTAATAATCGTTTCCTACTTTAACGGCACCGACAATCCAAAACTGTGTAGTTCCAAGCGTGACGCAGCTTTTACTTCTTCACCCCCTACAGAGTTTGTTATGTGCGATCATTCATAAACGCCATGTTAATTCCCATAGACATTTGACCGAGGGAAACGGGAGCCTCGGAGGAGGGACTTATTCTTCAGAGGTCTATTGAAATCACCCCCACATGCCGTTCCTAAAAGCATTCAAAAAAATAAAAAAGCCAGACACTTTGGGCCATGTGTATTATATTCAGCGCTTTTATTTTGATACAATAAAACACTTTCAGTGGAAGTGTCATGTGCGCATCTTATCTGGTGGCTCAAAGCCGTCCCTCTGTGCTCATTTTTGGTATAGTGCATCATAACACTTCCCCGTGTTTCTCACCTCAGCCCGGGGCGCGCTGTAAGAGCCCATCACCCCAGGGTGTGAGGGGCCAGCCCCCAGAGTCCCACAAAGAAAATAAATAAGAAACTAACTCTGCATCAATGCACGATCACACACACCACACACTTTCACTTTAACACCCTGCACGAAAAAGAAAAATAATAACTTTGCATTATTATTTTATCATTTTAAGGGAAACATTATAGGAAGAATGTTCTGTCCTTTTTACTTGCCTGTTTGGACTCCTTGTGGATTGAATGAAGTATGAAGCACTGCAGATATTCCTCTGCCATTTTGTTTTTAGGCTTGTCTCGTCTAATTAGTCTTGGAGGCTGCATGGCTAACCAGCATGTCTGCTCTATATTCAGACAGGCTGGGGAGCCAGTTACAAGTGTCTTTGCTTTTGAACATGTATTTTCTCTATGGGCTGTGGAAGAAATAAGGATAATAATGAACTCTGTTAGGAAATATCCGCATATGCATCACGGCAGGGGCGTAGCCACGTGGGGGCCATGGCCCCCCCTGGTCAGAGGTTGGCCACCCCGCTGGCCCCCCAGAGTATAAACAAATAATCAAAAAGTAGGAACGGAACGGAAACGGTCTAAAGTAAGCTGAAATATATGCACCATTAGTTTGATCCCCCCCCATCCTGACTACACCCCTGCATCGCGGACACAGACATGACTCCGGGTTCAATGTGCCTTCCGCATTCAATCATCTTTGACCCAACTGTCCTAAAGTCCATCAAGCTATCCTCATGCAGAGGAAGGGGAATCTGTTCTAACCTTCCATCAATCAGTACATGTCGTGTCATACTGGTATGATGTTGTAAAATGCCCAACAAAGAAAATGCCAATCCAAACTAATTCGAACAACATACCACTTCCATGCAGTACGTCGCCCTTGGTATTAGAAACAAATTAGAGGATTTTAAAAAGTATCTGAACAGACCTTTTAGTTAACATTGTGATATAATCAATGTACCCTAACAAAAAGATTCCCCTTTTAAGGTCAAAACCCTCAAAGTAAACATTTCAAGAGTCTTCCACTTCAGAGATTTCTGAGTTTTCTCAAAACAAATAGCCCCGACACCTTTGCTGAGGGAGGTCAGTCAATCTTTCAAATTATTTTCTGTTCTGAATAACTACATCATTAGCTTTGACACGGATCAACAACAACAAGACGTCCCCATTTGTCTTTCAATTAATCCCTTGTTCCTGTTATGTCGTTCCTGTTCCTTGTTGAAACATGGAGGGACATTTAGCTTTAGCTTTAACACCAAACCAAACAATGAGCTGAGGGTTAGATGATGGTGTTGAAGAGGTTTTTTTAAGGCTCAGTTTGTATCTGGTCAGTGGAAGGCAACCAGAGCTACCTTGATCAGTGGCTCCAAACCCCGACCACAACTTCACCATTACGTTCCATTTAAAATAGGCTAAACCAGAAACAACATGAACACAATCACAAAATATCATGTACATCAAGCACGCATGGTAGTGGCCCAGAGCTCCTGTGGTGGCGAGGCTGAAATCTTTAGGATAAACAGAATACAAGGCTGGTTCCTATTCTCATGAAGGGGGGGGTCGGATTCAGCACCATGGACAGAGAACAACCCTCGCAGTATAGCAGCCATTGCCGGCTTAGCGCCACAATACTAAGGGGATGTTGGAGATAAACAGTTAAGAAAAAGGTTTTCCTTGCAATGCTTGCCTTGGTAGTTAAAGCATGCCATTTTAACTTTTATCATATGACCTACTTGCATTGTTTGTAAGTTGGTAAGTGTGGGCGCCTGGTCTCTGAGGTACAACAGTGGGATCACCAATCAGAATAGAACAGGCAGAAGCGGGGGTTGCGGTGAAATCAACTTATGTCATTTATTTATAAAAAGGTGCAGGGGGAAAAGGGAGGGGACAAAAGGCAACTCAAATCTTCACCGGGTTGGCGGCTGTCGTCAGGGTGCCCTTTCTGGCTCTTCCTGGGGTGGGGCCAGAGAGAGAAAGATAGTCCAAGTTTGGTGGTCCCTGCCACTGACCTCTTCGCCCTAGCTCGGCTTGGGTTTCCTCTAGGAGTCGTTGGGGTTCCTCTTCAGCTGCAGGCCTTCTGTCGGGTTTCAGCACGACACAGTTCACACACACCGACAAAACAGCTCTTCGGTCCACTTGAACGTAACTTCATTGATTAGGTTTGGAGTGATCAAGAGGGTTGGCCACAGGCCTCTTACCACGAGACTGGCCTAACGTGTCTCTGGTCTCCACACGCTCCTCCAGCCAGTCTGTCTTCAGCCTGTTCTGGTGGAGTTAAAAAGGCCCTCTGATTGCAGGGCTAACTCAGCGCACCTGTGCAGGGTAAGCTGAGTAGTACCTCCCATCCAGAACCACACCCCTTGGCTGCCTTTGCCTGCCTTTGTGGCCACCACGTGGCCATGTGGGGCACTGCTCAGCGGCTGGGCCACCACATAAGGCAGAGAACATACTTGCTGTATTCGTTTGTCAGTTCAAATCAAAATGTTTTTTCTTTCCTTTCGTGGTTGTTCTGATGAACAAAGATGGCAGACAACATGTAATACTGGTTGTCAGGGCAACACAGAATCTGCTGACATACTTCATGCTACTAAACGCTGATGTGTGGTGGTAAACACAGCATTGGCTGTCGAGGAAACCCAACTGTTTGTGTGTGTTAGTGTAAACAGCATTGACATCGTGTTATTTGCTGAGAAATATCTCCAATTTGTGTTTCTGAGTAAGGAGACAATATTGTGCTTCAATGTGGAGATGATGACTCATTCACTAACTAAAGCTCAGCTTCAGAACCATGACAGGACTTACCATGTAGCTGCTCATGCTAATTCATCATGTTGATGGTAGTGCTTTGAGTTCACCTCATTCCCAGGTGCTCTACCCTCACAGCGGACACCTGGAACGGGTTGACAGAGAGGGCAGGACGTGGAGGGAGGGATATCCTTTTCAGTTCCATATTTTCGATATAGCTATTTCAAAGCTTTGGCTTGCTTCGAGTGGCATAACACCTCTTGCCCAGTGCATCCGTCCGTTGACTTTGAATGGGGCGGAGCCACAATGCATTGTGCACCACTGCAGGTGGTGGTTAGTGAGGTCCCCCCTTCACTTTAGGCGTCTTTGAGTGTTATTAATTATTATTATTCTTCATGTTTAACCTCTGTTTTCCTTTTATTCCTAGTCTGTTTTACATAGTTTTGAATGATGACTATATGCTCTGTAAGGTGACCTTGGGTGTCTTGAAAGGCGCCTCTAAATTAAATGTATTATTATTATTATTGTGGATCCATCCATTCCGTTGGATCCGTCGGCTCCGTCAAGAAAGTTGAAAAATGTTCAACTTTTCAGGCAGCGACGGATCCGTCATCCAATCATATTGCGTATGCTCGGGCTTGGCTAACGTATGCCTCTGCAAAGACTACTCCCCCATCCGTCAGCCACGCCTTCCGCCATCCGTTGACGGACGGTGCAGTGGGTAGACGGATTAGCCAAAGAGCAGCCTAAGCATATATGTTAGTAGCCTACATTCATCTATAATACTGTTCTGTAATAATACATTGCATTTGTATAGCGCTTTTCTCGCACCCAAAGCGCTTTCTATAGCCACGTTATCTTTACCTTTGGCACGCATAGTATAGCATCAACAGTAATTAATAATTATATCCTATACATCTTCTGTACCTTGCCTGCCATTTGGTGCTGTGCAAATAAACAATTTGAGAAGGTTTTAAAATAAACACTATTAATTTTCCCTGAACATTCTCCCTTAAACACTATATAAGAGGGCAGAAAAAACTAAGCAATGTACATTTAATTAAATCTTTAATCTATATATATATATATATATATATAAATATATATATATATATATATATATATAAATATAAATATATATATATATATATATAAATATATATATATATATATATATATATATATATATAAATATAAATATAAATATATATATATATATATATATATATATATATATATATAGAACACAGCGATAAACGCGCGCACACAGACAAATGCACACTTCAGGTTTTCCATTGAAAACTGTGTTATTGAACATCCCTCTATAACATTTGAGTGGTTGAATTGAATTTGACTCACCAGAATAGGTAGGTCAAATAATGAACAATAAGAATAGACCTTGAGATAGAGGGAGGACAAATTTAAAAGCAGAAATATAAGAAAAACTATTATTTAGCTAAATCCAAATTCACTTGATATTTTACCCCAACCAAACTGTTGCGTTTACATGTCTGATATTGCAGAATAAAGCAAAGTCATGAATAAGCGAAATAACTGAAGATATGTTAAAAAGGAACATCAAACGATAAACTCTTGATGATAACCCATGCCACGTCAGCAAAGCTGAAGAAAGAAAGAAAGTAGAACGAGCAAGAAACATACAAGTAACTCTCTCCATTAATACAACAGTTCAGCTGAGCGATGTCAAGGTGGGCAGCTGAACAGGCTAGTACATGACGGCCATGCTACCCTGGAGCGCGCAGGTTCAAGCCCCGCCTCCTAAAAGCTGACCTTTGAGGGACACACAAGTGACATTTCTGAAGTCCTTCAACCAAGGCCCCCCCGGACCCCCAATGCCAGTGCCAGCGCTTCCTGCACCTCTCTAAAGCCTGGACTCTGTATGGAGAGGGGGTGGGGAGGGGCAAGTACAAAAGCTAATTGCCCTACCGCGGAGCATCCACAAGCAATGAATTCATGAATTCAGTGTACATTTTATTCATAACCCCTGACAAATTTATTTGCTTTTTTTCCCTCTGAATGGGAAACACGGTCTTCTGTTGAACTTGATAAACAGCCGAGGTAAATCAGTGCATTGACCTGTACTTGATGAATGTCAGCACAGCAGATAACGCTTCCAGACAAAAGATTAGCCCGATAAACTGATAAATACAGAAACAAATCACCCGGGAGTTTTCCCTCTTTTTTTACAGATCAACTGGACAGGTTATTAGCGTTGTGCTTCTGAAAACATATTCCAGAGTTTGTTTCAATATTGCCTGGAGATAGCAGTCACTCATGTAATTTAATAGCCCGTTTTTTAGGAGGGGGGAACAGGCTTTATAACTGCTGCGTAATGCTCCATCCAATACTGAAAAACACAAAAAATGTGTGAGCCGCTATTGTGATTTGTGTTAACACTTTATTGTGGTCTTGTGTCTCTTACTTTATTGTATCTATAGCTCCCTTCATAATGGATCTGCACATTTATTCTTTAGACATGTTGCTAGCATACGTGGGAATAAGTGTTCAAATTAAATGTTGAACAGAACACAGTAAAACAATACAGTTTTATTTCAATTCATGCACGATTTTCAAAACAGGCCCCGCTTTTCAAAACGATACACACAATTAGCACAACCACACACACAATCAGCAGAACCACACACACATCAGCAGAACCACACACACATCAGAAGAACACCTCAGACCCTTTGCAAAATGAAACACTCTTGTCAAAACTATACACTAATTTATCATCATTTTGTCACCATATAAAACACACACTCAAATAACTTAATTCTGTCTGAACCAGTTAAACACTGCTGTTGTTAACCTTTAACACTTTGAACAATTCGAGTGCTCAGTGATTGGAATACTGTTTATGAAGTACACCGCCGTCAAAACGTCCTTATGACAGATGCCGCTGTATATCTGATAAGATTTGGCTGAACTCTTAGTCGTGTGTATTGTAAGTGTGCAAGCATTTGTTAATGTGCGTGCGTGTGTGTGTGTGTGTGTGTGTGTGTGTGTGTGTGTGTGTGTGTGTGTGTGTGTGTGTGTGTGTGTGTGTGTGTGTGTGTGTGTGTGTGTGTGTGTGTGCATGTGTGTGCATCCCTGTACTGTGTGTATGGTATTTATATGGCTGGGATAAACCCAAAGCACTCCTTTTCCAAAGCGATTGCGTCCATACAATATGTGTGTGTGCATGTGTGTGTGAACTAGACTGTAAAATGTGCACGAGCTTGCCTTCCTGCCTCCCACCAGGGAGGGCAGAGGAAGAGAGAGAGAGAGAGAGAGAGAGAGAGAGAGAGAGAGAGAGAGAGAGAGAGAGAGAGAGAGAGAGAGAGAGAGAGAGAGAGAGAGACAGGGAGAGGGAGAGAGAGGGAGAGGGAGAGGGAGAGAGAGGGAGAGAGAGAGAGAGAGAGAGAGAGAGAGAGAGAGAGAGATAGAGAGAGAGAGAGAGAGAGAGAGAGAGAGAAATTTGGTCCTCTTCTTCTTTGAGCACGTTCACCTCCTGCTTCCGGTCTTCCTCTTCCTCCACCTCTACATCTGGCTTGGCCTCCACTTCTTCCTCTTCCTCTATCTCCTGATGGCTTTGTTTACAGTTTTTTTTACGATTGCATAAACACAAAAATTATCGCACAATTATCAAATGATTACACTCAAGAAGCAAAACCTTGGCCCTGATGTGCACCACTATAAGCACATGTCAGCCTCACGCATTTTGCAAAACAATACAAACAGTGATTTGCAAAACACTAAACCCACTTGCATACATTATTTGTTATTTCTCTAAATAATGCAGAATTATAAATTATTGCATTATCTTACCAATCTGACCTTTAAAATTTAAAATATATAGATTTGTTTTTGAATTCTTTAACATTCTATATTTTTAAAAAATATCCCTTTTCTGATTTTGTTTTTGTTTTACATATTTTTTTTTTTAAAGCACTTATTTTGAGAGCCTCTTCCCCAATATCGTTGCACTTTGTGCAATGACAACAAAGAGATTCTGATTTTGATTCTGATTCTGACATTTGCATATCAGGATGACACTTGGAATTCCAAAGCACTGACTGTCAAATGAACACACTTATGAGCCAATTGGTTAAACACAGCCATCAGGTACGCAAACACATGCTTGCTTAATTGGAGACACACCGATGAAGTTGAAGAACTATAAAAATGCAGCAGGTAAGTTCACCTGCCTTTACTGTAACCAAAATGGAAGGAGTCAGAATAAGAGTGAGGGTGAGAGGGGGAATCAACAGGGGAGAAAATTGAGGTTGAGTAAGAGGAAGATGTAGATGTAGATTTGGAGGAAGAGGAAGAGGAAAACCTGAGGAGGAGACGTGCTCAAAGAAGTAGATAAATTAGTTATGAAGATACCCACCGTTGTTTTTTCTTAATTGTATAACCTATCACTCAATTTTGGCAAATTAGATGTTTTTACCTAACATATAAAAAGAGGCTCCCCCGCTCTCGTAGGGCACCAAACGGCCGGCAGTGGCCCTGCAGGGATGCACACACATGCACGCAGGCATACACACACACAGAAACACACATACTGTGTGTCTGTATATGCAAACACACACACCAACACACGCATGCATACTTACGCACATACCTACACACCAACTTGCGTGCACAAACATACACAGGACCAAATTTAGCAAATGAAATTCGAGCAACACTAGTCGGCCATACCTGAACCATGGCTTGAGCCTGAGGGAGGCTGGACTAAGAGTTCAGCCGAATCTTCAGATATACAGTGACATCTGTCAAAAGGACGTTTTGACGGCGGTGTACTTCAGAAACATTATTCCAATCACTGAGAAGTAGAATTGCTCAAAGTGTTTAAGGTTAGCAACAGCAGTGTTTAACTGGTTCAGAAAGAATTAAGTCATTTGAAACGTGTGTGTTTCATATGGTGACAAAATAATGTTTTAATAAATTAGTGTATAGTTTTGACAAGAGTGTTTCATTTTGCAAAGGGTCTGAGTTGTTCTGCTGATATGTGTTTGGCTGTGCTAATTGGGTGTAGTGTTTTGAAAAAACAGGCCCAGTTTTGAAAATCGTGCTTGTAAGCAATTGATAAAATGGTAACCAATCGGCGCATAAGTGTGGTCATTTGACATTCAGTGCTTTGGAATTGCAAAGAAGTGTCATCCTGATATACGAATATGCAAGTGTGTTTAGTGTTTTGCAAATCACTGTGCGTATTGTTCTGCAAAAAGTGTGAGGCTGACATTGTGCTTAATGTGGTGCACATCGGGACCAAGGTTTTGCCTCTTGAGTGTAATCGCTTGATAATTGTGTGCTACTTTAGATTTGTGTTTATTCAATCGTAAAAAACTGTAAACAATCAAAAATGACAATGAATAAATGTATGCTGAATAAATATTGTGGACTTAGATAATTATTGAATTTGTCCACAATTTGACACAGAGTTTATTTGAATGGGTGTTTTAAGAAGAAAGTATAAAAATACAGAAATAGCTATGGCTTACAGAAGGGAGCCTGCCTACCTAGTTAGGGAACACACAAAGGACAAAGCGCTTGTCCGCAAACTGTCAGCCAGAAGCCTTGGGTTTTATTTTATTTATTTATCTATTTTCCTCCTCTGCAACAACAGCCAAATGTATCATTTAACCAGGAGCACCACAGCAGCAACACTGCTCACATACCAAAAGGAAAAGGGAAAGGGTTTAGCATCTGGCCAAGGTGAACCCTTCTCCTGGCTGACGGGGGCCGGCCTGACAGACCAGGCTGGACCAGTGGCCCTTTATCATTGCATGTGTCTATACACAGTGAACAAGTGTTAGAAGAACGGTTAATAATTAACCCCAAACCTTCTGATCTTCCTTCCTAAAGCAAGGGATATTGATGACCAGTGAGTTTCATCATGGACAAGACCAGAAGTCCATCACCCTTTCATTTATCACATTTCATTTTTTTGGTCACTTACTTCGGCAAGGGCGGGGCCAGGCGAGACAACAATAACATCGTCAACAACAACACACAACCAGTGGCTGATGAATGGCCGATGGAACAGGGCAGAAAGCGATCGAAGCCATTGATCTACGCCTCGCTATCTCATTCCTGTTTTAACCCTCTGTCAGAGAGGATCCACGGGGAGACGGATCCGTCGACCAAGGAGTGGATTAATGGGGGAGAGGAGAGGAGGGGGCAGGGGGAATGTTCTGACTGAGCCCCTTTGACCCATCCGAGGGGGGCTGTCCTCTGGGCAGAGTGAAAGGTGGCGGGTGGGGGCATTGGGGTGGGAGGTAGAGGGGGGGGGGGGGGGGGGTTGTTATTGACCAAGCTCCGGAAGAGGAGGCCTGGAGCCAGCGCCTTGGTGTAGCAGGAGGCATAGAGGAGTGACTAGCCTCTGAAAGTGTGCAAACATGATCGTGTGCGCGTGTGTGTGCGCGCGTGTGTGCTCGCTTGCACAAGCACACCCAGACACGCACACACGTGCTTAGAACATGAATAGAAACAAACAAAGAGTGAAGCTTTGCGTCCGTAAAGTCATATGATTCGAGGGCGGCGGCGGCTCTCGCTCACCTTTGTTCCCGCTAGCCTTCGGGGAGCGACCCGGCCACGCTAATGAGTATTCATGTTGGCCTGATGTTTAAGACTCCAATACAGAGCATACAATTTGGCAATAGTGCAGAGTTAATGAAACAAACATAACCCTTTGTTATATTTCCATTGACTTACTCAGCAAATGAAATTGTTTGACTTGAAATTTCAACCGATGACTTCAGTGTGTGTTGAGCGCTGTGTTTGGTGAAGGAAATTTGCATGAGCCTAATGAAGGGGGGGAAATGTGATGGGTAAATGTTTTTTTGGGTGTCTCATCAGCGCTAACGTCGGAATATAATGAAATGAGCTCTGTTTGTATTTGACAACAATAATACAATTAACTGTAAACATGGACGAACGCGCACTCTGTTGGTCACACCTGATCGCTAATTGTATTCGTTGGACTCTGAAGGTCACAGCCCCGGCGCTGTCCTTGTGTGTATGAATGGGTGTCACAGATTTTCTTCCTAATAGAACGTTTTCATTTAATAGCTTCTCTGTAATTGTCATATAATTGTCCTTTTGTTCTTTAACTTGAGTCTAATTGAGCACAATTCCATCAGCAAACTAGTTCTAGTTGAGCCACAATGTTCAGTACTCTCCAACTCCGGGACAGAATACTATCAGTATGCTACTTTCAAATGTTGTCTTTCCCTCTGTCCCTTCCTTCTGTCCCACTTTCTTCGTCACCTTATTTCTTTTTCTTTCATTATCTCTCTTTCTTCTCTCCACGGTGCCCTCCTCCTCGTGGGCCTCTCGTTGTCCCTCTCCGTCTCTGGTCGGGAACATGACTGACACGCCGCTGAAGCCCGGTGCCGTACTGATGCTGGCGTTCACTAAAGGACGCTCCTCCATACCGTGGGGCGCGCCGCAACGCAGATTAACGAGCTCTGAAATGCAAGCGGACAGCAGCGGAATTAACAAGAAGAACCCTGTCCCCACTGCTCAAAACAATTCCCAACTTTACCCCCAACCCCCCTTTCTACTTGACACTCTTCTGTATCCCTAATCCTTAATGATGGAGAAGACAGCAAGGTGGCCGACGATTGTCTTGTGTGGGCACAGCCCACACAAGACAATGTGTGGGTCGATGTGTGGGTCGATGTTATGGCAGGGTTCTGGAGACGGATGCGTTATGCTTTGTGCAGATATCAGCTAATGGCAAAGAGTCATGTTTGGTACCACTGCCCATAGACCTGAGTTTGATTTGCTGCTCTGAGCCTGTCTAAGTATCCATACTTAACTGGATATGTACGTGTGTGTGCATGTGTGTCAGTGTGTGTGTGTGTGTGTGTGTGTGTGTGTGTGTGTGTGTGTGTGTGTGTGTGTGTGTGTGTGGCACCCCTCACTCACACCTGTTTAGTTTTGTTATGGAATGTCAACATAGGAGCATCATTTGTCACAAGTAGCTTAACCCCATCACTGTCCGATATGCAAAAATATGTAAATGATGTACCATGTTCGTCTCAAGGGGACAGGTGTTGTTGGTGTCGGGAAGGGTATCAGAGCACATCCCTGGGCTGACGTTGAGGACGGGGGCTTGGGTTGCTAGGAGGCCGTACATTACTAAGAGGCTAAATATCAAGGACAACACAGTGTTCAGTTTACTGGATATTACCAACCATATTCGCATCCAGAGGATTAAAAACCAGGAATAAATAAGCAAATGTCTGATGCTTGATGGCATTGTTGAATATGCAGATCAGAAATATACATTAAATGGACTTAATGTTTACCATCTATACAAGTGAGGAACACAAAGTTGTTTCATGCTCATTTAAAAAAATTAAATAAAGGAACGAGAAAAAGTTAATGTGTTTCCATGCTCGATATATCTTTTATTTTTCAAGGACAAAAGTGTCCAGTTTTTGTTCGAAGAGCACTAGTGTTGTGTGTAAAATATATCTATCTATATATATACTGTATATATATATATAATTTATAGATAATTTATTCATGGTAAGAAAGCAGGAACAAAGCCTGGCGAAGGCGGGATGGGAATCAAGAGATTTTCCAAGGCGCCAGAGGAGGCAGAAGGGGAAGGGGTGCGAGGGGTCAGTGATGGATTACTTTCTGTGAGCAGGGCAGAAGACTTGGAGTACTTTTCTCCACTGTCCCCATTCATCCCATTTGTCTCTGTCATGGCCCAATACAGATGTGTGTGCGGCTGGCTGCGGGGAGTTCATTTTGAGGAGGGGTAGTGGGTATTAAAGCAGAGTCTGTTGTAATCATCGCACCAATCTGCTATCTAATCCCCCCCCCCCCCCCCCCCCCCACTCCCCCTCCCACTTGTGGTGAAATTAACAGGTGCTCTGTGTAAGCTTAACATTTTTACAAGGAATAAAGTTAGCGTCCATAATCAGACTGGTAGTCATGCACTGGGAACACAGGATGGGAGACTTTGTATGAAGAGCATCCAGCTACAGAAACAACCTTCCTTCTAGTACCACCCTTATCGGACCAATCAGAGACACCGATCTCTCAGATGTGCTTTTGCAACAAGCCCACCCACCCCTTCCCCTTCCTCCTCCCTCTCCTCCTCCTCCCCCTCCTCCTCCACCCCCTCCTCCTCCTCCATCTATCCCCCCTTCCCGTCAGAGAATATAAATGGCCTTATCTGTGATTGGGACAAAACAACACAGAGATGTCATTATTCCACTGCAATTGATCATACCTTGGGAAACACCAAGTCAATAGCTTCTATAATTGCAATGTCTTCAGTCCCTCGGTGGGTCTTCACTGAGCCCCCGCACTCCCCCACCCCCACGCCCCCCACCCCCACGCCCCCAACCCCCACACCACTGCCTCTCTTTCTACTGATTTGTATTTTCCCCTTTTTTCTACATTTCATCAGTGTCATTTGCTCCGCTGAGTTATTATTGCATCTTTGTCTGATCTTTGGTCTCCTGAACCATGGATTTGTAACTGTAATTCCTTGTGTTAGATTATTGATAAAACCTGTTTTCAAGTACACTAACAACAGTGAACAGACTGTCTTTGATAGATTTACAGCCATCTTTTGAACCGTATAACAGAATTATAGTCTTCTTAGTTTCACAAGTGAATGCATGTCTCAGATGTGCAGAGCAGATGCAATTATGAATCGTTTTGAACAGTGTAGAAAACTAATTGTCAAGATTGATTTCTATAAAATAAAAATAAAATAAAATCAAACTAATAAATGCTATGTGACTTATTATATTGCTTATTTTATCGTGCATTGTTTTTCCTTTACTAATTACAATCTTTGCTTATAACTTGAAAGTGATAAAGAGATATTTTGCTACTAACAGTTCTCAGCAGACCGAGTTGATTATCAGTTATGGCTTTGGGGAAAGAAAATACACATTTGAGCAAACGCAATGGCTGCAGAGACCAAGGTACACAGTCTAGGTTTATAAACACAAATTCAAGGTGAGCAATATAAGTGAGCTGAGATGATATTCTTTTGATATTCTTTTTTTAAAAGAATGGGCTCCCAAAGGGCCAGTGTGACGGGCCAGGGTAGTTTAAAGAATGGGTATGATTACCGGGCCCTACAAAGGCAAAGCATGCTGGGACTCACTTGGAGTTTAATGAAACAATGTTCAAGCTGCGCGGGGCTAAAGTGGCCGTCTGTCGGCTCACAGAGCACCATTGTGGGCAGGAGAGGGGCTGAAATGTTTGCATGGAATGGTAATCATTCTCCATTGCACAGTTTGTGTCCAATGTTAATGCTTTTTCAACATAGGATTCTTTTGATGCTCTTTTGCCATGACCATACATCTTGCATATAACATAAGACACTGCACAAAACAGAGCTGCACAGCAAGCACAGACTCACATGCAGGCATGGTGTGCAGAGCTGCTCAGAGCTTCTACATATCAGCAGCCTAAAGACCGTTTGGCGTTAGAATCAGGCTTGGGCTTTGGTTGTCTTATAGAAAAAAACATTACACATTTAACATGGCAATTTATTACAAATTGTGAATCAAATAGACAAAGACAGCTCATACACACGCACACACACACACACACACACACACACACACACACACACACACACACACACACACACACACACACACACACACACACACACACACACACTCACAAACACAGCAGATGGTTACATTAGAAACACACACACAAGCTGTGAGCATGTATGTGTGTGCGTGTGTGTGTGTGTGTGTGTGTGTGTGTGTGTGTGTGTGTGTGTGTGTGTGTGTGTGTGTGTGTGTGTGTGTGTGGATGTTTGTGTGGATGCATATGTGTGTATGTGTGTGTTCGCATATGCATGTGCTTGTGCGTACTTGTCCTCAATGCATTAAAGCTAGCCTACTTTTGGCTGTAAGCCCTCACTCGGCACCTCGTACACATCACACAGCTAATTAATGAGTAACCTGAGAGATTGGGACGGGATCCTCCCTGTCTCCGATGGGAACCCACCCATCCTGGATCAGCCAAACGAATGGAGTGCTACTGGGGCCCAGCTGCACCTCGCCAAACAATGTGTCCGCTGCCAGAGTACACGAGCAAACACACAACAAACAAATATGATGCACCGCAACGGCGCTCCAGAACAGCCAAGTCGAATGAGAAAATGAGGTGTAAATAAAAATACACATCCAACTTATATGCTGGAAGATGTGGGCATAGACTTACAAAGACTCAGGGAGTCTCTCTGCGGGGGTCCCTCGAGGAAGACCTAGGAAGCAAAGCCCATCGTAGTAATGTGCCGTACCTTGATCATCGTCAGCATATCCACCTGGAGTAGACGCCACGCTAGATCATCTGCTCGGCGCAGCAACCCCTCCAATCTGTGCCACCGCCCTCTACCTACACTGACCTCCAATTAATGGTAGGACTCTGGGACTGCCAATCAATGGTCAAAAAGGCAGTAATCACTTCACAGTTTTTCCTATCACTGCTACGTTGACGACACTCCGCTATTCTACTCTTTCCCCTGTTCTGACAACACCCTGATTGCCATACACATCTCAGAATGTCTGGCAGACGTCAGCACTTGGATGACTACCCATCACCCGAAGCTTAACCTCAACAAGACTGAGCTTCTCCTAATGCCAGGGAAAGATTGCCCTTACAAGGACCTACTGGTCATTGTCGAGAACATTGCTGTATCTCAATCACCGACTGCCAGAAACCTCGGGGTGGTACTGGACAATCTGTTGTGCTGCACCGCGAATATGGCCCCATCCTGCAGATATTCCCTCTACAACATCCGCAGGATCCAGCCCTTCCTAAAGAGGGGAGCTGCTTACCTCCTGGTCCTAGCGCTCTTCCTCTCGCTCGCTTGCAGCGTGCCTTGTGTTCAACCTACCTCAACTCTCCCATGTGACTTCCCTCTTCAGGGACCTCCACTGGCTCCCTGTCGAAGCTCGTATCAGATTCAAGACGATGGTACTGGCATACGAGGCGGTCAATGAGACTGACCCTGCCTACCTCCAAGCGTTGGTCAAATCACACACCCCAGCTCGAGCGCTCTGCTCAACTACTTCAGCTGGATGTCTGGTACCGCCATAGCTAAGAGCAATTATAGGCTGATCATCAAAGTCTGAACTCTTCTCTGTCTTGAAAAACCGCAGTGGCGGAACGAGCTCCCTGTCGATGTCTGGACTGCAGAGTCGCTCACTAGCTTCCGCAAAAGAATCAAGACTCACCTGTTCAGAGGACACCTAGACTCTGCATAGCCATCCCGTTCCACCCCTCCTACTTATTGTATGATGTACGTCCTAGCAATTAATGTACACACTTATTGCCTATTGTATGTAGTTATAGTATTTAGTTATGTAGCATCTTAGCCTTGCTATCTTGTTGCATACGGGAATGGGTTAACCTAGTGATTGTAAGTGCACTTTGATGAACATTCTTATTCTACTGATTTTATTTAATTTTAACGATATATTATTTCACTTTCTTATGACAGATGTACTCATTGTAAGTCGCTTTGGATAAAAGCAAGCTAAATGCTGTAAAAGTAAATGGAATTATGATTGTGCTTCAGACTTATAAGTACTTACACTTGTATGTCCTTATCGTTTTATAAGGTTGATCAATAATGGTGATGCCTTACATTTTTGATGTGAAAGGAGACGTTTTGAAAATAACTACCTATGTTTGTGCAAGAGTAGTCGACCCTATGGGGTGAGGATTAGCCTCGTCCCTTTCATATGGGTATGAATTTGTATGATATTAGTGCAAATGGAGTACATGCAAGGTTTGATGTTCGAACACGATCGTATACAACTTTGAACATTGAACAATTTTGAACTTGATGTTTGATGTTCAAACTTCTTGTTTGAAAAGAGTTCCATCGAAGGACTAGCTAAAGTAAGTGGAGACAGACAATGAAATCCTTTTATAGTCATCATTATATTGAGATCTTTTGAAGACGATCTCAGTGACAGACATATGTCCCTTATATCTATATCGGAGAATACAGGTGACTTGGAAGGATTTTTAAATCCTCCAAAGATTCATATTGTACAATATTTACTCAGCGAATTGTCTCCTCCTTCCGGATCCTTCGACACCTCTGTAACCTGAACCCAGTCTCTCTTGTTGTTCTGGATCCTACACCTCTGGAACCTTAACCCAATCTCTCTGGATCCTTCTACCACTCTGTAACCTTAACCCAGTCTCTCTTGGTGTGAATAGTCTCCTCCTTCTGGATCCTTCTACCCCTCTGTAACCTTAACCTGGTCTTTCTTGGTGTTAATTGTCTCCTCCTTCTGGATCCTTCTACCACTCTGTAACTTTAACCCGGTCTCTCTTGGTGTTAATTGTCTCCTCCTTCTGGATCCTTCTACCCCTCTGTAACCTTAACCCAGTCTCTCTTGGCGTGAATAGTCTCCTCCTTCTGGAAGTTCTACCCCTCTGTAACCTTAACCCGGTCTCTCTTGGTGGGAATTTTCTCCTCCTTCTGGATCCTTCTACACCTCTGTAACCTTAACCCAGTCTCTCTTGGTGTGCTTGGGGTGCGCCCGGGCTCGCTGCAGTCACTTTACATCTTGTCAGGCATTATATTTTCCCTGCGTCCCTTATCCCCCGGCGGTGGTGTCCTCGGTCTATCTCGTTGATCTCCATGACACCCAAACACAACCAACAGACTACCCCCACCACAACCCCTTCCCTCAATGACAGGGCTTGTGAAAAGGCACCCGCCCATATCATAATCCAGGATCGCCCACGACCTCAGCCTCCTCTGAGCTCAGTTGTGTGTGTGTGGTGCCACAGCTCTCTCTCCGTGTACCGGAGGGGGGTGGGTGGTGGGAGTGGTGGTGGAGGTGGTGGTGGTGGTGGAGGGCAGGGTTTTTACCTTCTGGTCCATTAGTCGAAGTGCCAGAGACAACACTGTTACAGAAGACCAGAAGAGCTTTTGTTTTTTCAAGACTCTTGACAGAGTCTGAAGTCTTCTGTCGTTTCGCGTTATGTAGTCAAAGCCTCTCTGACTTTCCCCTCGCTGAAATATTCAGGCGGTGTTTGTGGAAAGCGCATGCTTTGTTTCAATTTGCCCTGCTTGTAAATGCATTTGCTCGTAAATAATTGAGTGGCATAAACGCGATACATTTTTTCTCTCTCATCTTTTTGGGCCGAATCCCAAAACTCTAAAATATGGAGCGGGAATTCACGTTAAAATAAATTAAGTTCATTTAAGGTTCATAAGCATTCACCCACTTTTTTCTTTTTTTACCAAATTATGTTGTGGTGATTTGTCAATAGGGTCAGCTTTGAAATGAAAATACAACAGACTTGCTTCAACTTGCATGCATTATCTTCAACAACAAGCTCTGTTGTCAGCTGTTGGCTCTGTGATAAACACACACTCACAGCAGAGCAGCTGCTGACCGCTGCACTTTAAACAACTTCTCTGATCCTGTTGGGCTACAGCTGAAGATGAAGGGATATTTGCACTTGAAGATAACGGTGTGACGGTGTGTGTGAGCGAGAGAGGGGCCTTTGCGGGCCGGCTGCTATGGGGGTTGGTTTCCAGACTACATGATGTGTCTCTGCGGCTTCCCTTCACGGGTGGGGGGAAGCGCCCCCAGGACGAGCGCCGAGCCAGCGCTATGAAACACAGATGACCGCGGCTCCCTCCGGAAGAGCCGGGCGGTGCGTGGGGTTGGCGTGTGCGCCACAATGCATCATTAGTCAGGAACATCTGGTGGAGGAGGTTCCTCGGTCCTCGGCGGGCTGCAGATCTTAAATCACTCTTTGGGGTGGAGGAGGACGGCTATCGGCTGGTACACGCGTTCGCTTTGATGAATCTTTTGTAATGATCACACAAGGTCCACCTGCATGCCACCATATGGCGGCGATGGGTGGTTGGCTCTGCAAAGGGACCCCACCATTCTGCACCCCACCATTCTCAAATCTGGTGGGGTGGGACAAAGAAAAAAGTATCAAATCAGTCCCAACTAAAATGCATAGATCTGAAGCGTTCTAACTTTGCGCTCCTTATCTGTGTTCTCTTTAAAGATACATCTGTCGTCTCAGCGCAGACTGACGCACTGAAAACAAATTCAAATGAATGAAAAGCGCCTCTCCAAGATGAACAGTGCGATGGTAATCTAATCGTCTGTGCGGTTGATTTTGTTGAAATGTGGAAATGTGTTATCTACTGTAAAATACATCCAGAAGCTGGGGCGGCAGACCAACACTGAGAGTTGTCTTGTCATCCATAGAAAGGATGGGGATGGGGTTTTTATCTCTGTCGGAGCGCCAGTGGACCAGCGTTTCATCACAGTGAACCAACGCCAGAGCTCCACAGACCACCAGATTGGATTCCTTGATTATTATTTTTTTTGTCGGGGTCCGTCATCATTTAATGAAAATCGGTTTCGAGAGACGTGTCATGATGATAAGAGAGAGAGAGAGAGAAAAAAACCAGAGCCATTTGTTCCTGCGGTGTCGTGGGGGGAGACGGGGGGCACGGAGACATGGTACACGGCCGGGGTTCACCGGAGCGTGTGATGGTCTGGAGGATGCTGCCTGAACTTGAACTTGCCATCATCGACGTCCTCGTCCTCGGGCTCCATCATCAACTCTGCCGGCGCCTTGGTGACCTGTCTGCCCCCACCCTCACCACCTCCCCCCCTCTGACCCTCACCAACCCCCCCCCCCTCTGGCTGCTGTTTACCACCGAGAAATATATAAAAAATGGTGGAAGAATAAAACGCAGACGCATCCAGAAATGGGGCCACGGTGAGGAGCAAAATGAAAAGGTGGTGGAGGAAGAAAACCATCAGGAAGTCATTTTGGCGTGTGCAACCTCCAACACCTCTCGAACATCCCCGCCAGCCCCCCCCCCCACCTAGCCGACACAGTAGATATGAGCCCATTCTCCAGCTCGCTCCCATTAGCCCGGTTCACAGGTTGCCAACAGCATCGCATTTCTTTCTTTCTTTTCTTCCATGAACTTTACCCTAACCTAGACAAACATTGACAAAAACGCACTCTCCTCCCCCCAACGCACACACAGACACACACTCACACACTCCAGACCCCGCACCCCCCCCAACACCCCCCCCCCCCCCCCAAAGCACACACAGACAAACACTCACACACTCCAGGCCCCAGACCATTGGCTTTCAAAGCCTTTCTGGTACGGAGAAGGAATCACAAAAGATCATTTCCTTTTCAAATGATAGTAGGACCTTTGGCAGTGACCAGTACCCCATGGGGCTGTGAAGAGGTGAATGCAGCGGCCCGACCTAATAGTCAACACTATAGACCCCCCACACACACATACACACACACACACACACACACACACACGATGTAGGAACCTATAGCTTTCTGTGTTCTGTCTCCTAATGCTCCTATCTTCACCATATGAAGGCTGGGCGACATTACATCCGATGTTCCCTGCGCGAAGACATTACATTAGGGCTGAAAGCACGCTCGTTGTTGTTTAGATGTTCCTGGGAGATACAGTAGAGAATGTCAATAGTTGAACAGAGGTGATGATGGCAAGTTGAACATGAATTTTTGTAAGTTGAACATGAATTTTACTGTGTGTAATTTTATTTACAAAAGCTGAAAACGTGATTTTGACATCTTCTTGCTTAGTTTTTAAGAACAATTTGGGTTTGAAACCATCTAAGGGGAGTGGATTGCACACTGGTTGCATTCACAGGCAACACAGAGATAATGTATGCAACAACAATTCACACATCTGAAAGCAAAGATGCAAAGATGGGCGGCTATAGATTCTATCATAGGCCTTCATCACAGAGGTATTAACACTGGTGTATTTCACATCGCTAGGTATGGGCATTGGCATACCAACAGAGCCATCATTAATGTTACGAGCTATGCCTATTTAACCCTACTATTTAAAGTAGGGTTTATAAAGGCCTAGAGACCCTTTCACAGGTCACATCAATAACTAGGCTCATAACACTAATAATGGCTCCTTTTATGTACCAGGTCACCGCTGGTAGACATATCGTCTCTAGTTTAGTCTCCAACCCGTGCCCTAGTACATCAAAGGAGCAGACCCAGAATTAGCGTTATGATCGACACCTGGGTTAGTCCTACGATAACACCTCTGTAAAAAGTATATTGAGCCCCACCATGTTTGACTTTATGACTTCGTTCTTATTACTATGTGGAGGACAAATAAATTACCTGAAATATTCCAAGAAATTTCACACCTGCAGTCTTCTCAGTGGGTATGAGCGCCGTGATTCTGCTGGGATGGAGGCAGGACTAATGGTGCGTGAGTCGGACACGGGGGACCTACTTTGATATTAAAATGCTCTGAATCTACAACTTGCCCAGAGCTGGATAATCCCATCATGCCCCGAGTCACAGCCATGCGAAAACACACACACATACACACGCACACATAAACACACACACACACACACACACACACACACACACACACACACACACACACACACACACACAAACACACACAAGAGTGGCACAACTCACTTGAAGAAAACTACTTATGGTTTGACTAGAATGACACAAACAGCCTTCAGAAATAACATCAAGACCCGACCCAAAGTGAATTGGAACATGTAACGCTAAATTTCCAGGAAATCCCACAGATATTGAAAGCGCATGGAAAAACACAATTAAATAAACAAGCCCGCAACTTTCTCAGAAAAAACTTTGAAATTGTTCATCTTGGGCGTGTTTTCTAAGGACGTTTTTATTGGACTTTATTATGCGCAACGCGTTATGCGTTTCATTTTTCATTTGTGCTTTGTAATCAAGATCCACAAATTCACATTTTAAATTTTTGGTTATATTCACACTAACCTTCCAAACAGATTGTGACATTTAAACTCATCCATATTTTGTGGATCTCGTCGACTTTTGTCAAATGTGTACTGCAGCTGATCCGTAGCAGGAGGTTTATAGAGATTAATAACTTCTAGCAATTCCACTTCTCAGTGATTTTTTACATTTTTACATTCAATTGCTTCAGCACGATTTTCAAAACAGGGCCCATTTTTCAAAATGCTACACCCAATTAGGAAAACCAAACACACAATCAGCAGAACACCTCAGACGCTATGCAAAACTATACACAAATTGATCAAAACCATATTTTGACACCATATGAAACACACACGAGTCAAATTACTTAATTCTGTCAGAACCAGTTAAACACTGCTGTTTTTAACCTTAAACACTTTGGGCCCTATCTTGCATCCGGCGCAATTGACTTAATCACTGGCGCATGTGTAGTTGCTAGTTTGCAACTGGCGAAGAGCGTGCTTTTCCCTCCTGCGCCACACGTCAGTAAATTAGGGAATGATCTTGCACCCCAAGGGGCGGCTCGGCGTGTTCTGGCGCAAACGTTCCCTGTTGCTATTTTGACATTTCATAAACCACTTGGGCCACAAACCAGAAAATACCTGGTTTAAAGTCAGCGGCGCGTTGTTCAGATGCTATTTCAAGGGCACATGCATAATGTTGCTCGTTAAAATAGGGCCTTTTGAGCAATTCTACTTCTCAGTGATTGGAGTACTGTTTATGAAGTACACCGCCGTCAAAACGTCCTTATGACAGATGCCACTGTATATCTGATAAGATTTGGCTGAACTCTTAGTCCAGCCTCCCTCAGGCTCAAGCCATGGTTCAGGATATGATCGACCAGTGTTGAGCGTTTTTCATTTGCTAAATTTGGTCCTGTTTATGTGTGTGCACGCAAGTTGGTGTGTAGGTTTGTGTGTAGGTGTGCATGTGTGCGTGTGTTTATGTTTGCATACGATTGCATGCATGTGTGTAGCTGTTTGTCTAACTGTGTGTTTGCAAGCGTTTGTTTGAGTGTGTGTGGGTGTCTATGTGTGTGTGTGACTGCGTGCATGTGTGTGCATACCTGTACTGTGTGTATGGTATTTATATGGCGTGGGTTAACCCACAGCAAACCTTTTGCCAAAGTGATTGAGTCCGTTCAATATGTTTGTATAAGCAAAACCAAGGTTTTGCTTCTTGAGTGTAAGCGTCTTATATTGTGTGATACTTTTGATTTGATGGTTTATGCAATCGTAAACAACTGTTAATACCATACACACAGTACAGGGATGCACAAACAGGCATGTAGACACACACACACACACACACACACACACACACACACACACACACACACACACACACACACACACACACACACACTTAGATACACAGCTATACACATGCACAAACTGGTCAGTGTACTCACATACAAACACACACACGATTGGAAAATCGTGCTTAAGCAATTGAAAAAAACGGTAGAATCGCACGCCCGCTTCAGGTCAATAGCACACAAGCTTAAAGTAAATCGCACATGCGATTTCTAAAAAAAATACTACTCCCATGTCACCTCCAGATCCGTAGATCAGTAATATAAAAAAAAAAAATCAGTAAAATCTGGATGGGTACATAATAATCCACTGTAGATGGCGGTATGCATGTAAAAGGAAATGCATTGTAACTCGCAGAAGACGATTCAGATTACGTCGAGCAAATATTGTTTACTTGTCCTTTGTAAAAGGATATCCACACGAAAATGTCACGATGCATAAGCATCTATAGTTTGCTTATGATTTGTAAAATGCTATCCACACTCACTTTCAGAACCGAGGACATGTGAACTTGTCCGTACACATTTGTTGATCTCGTCGAGATGTGTACCGCAGCTGATCTGCAAAGTCTGGCAGCGTTGATTAGAAATGCGAGCATGAGATAAATAAATATATATATATTGTAGCGGGCCAGACGGGTGTGGGGTTTCCACGCTACCAAGTTGAACAGATATTATGACACAACACACAGCAGTTCCAGTGCAGAATGGTTTATTTACCGAGTAAATGAAAACCAGGGTGGGAAAAGGGTCATCCACCTCCTATGTGTTCCAGTCTGTCCAACACCTTCCACCTGTCCCTCTCTCTCAGGGCGTTCCGTGCTTCTAGGCGATCACACAGATCCTGCCTGTCCTCTGCTAGCCCTAGCTCCTCTTCCAACTCCAACCTCCCCTGTCTGTCGTTTGCTACCTCCTTTAAGCCCAAGCACCCCTGCTTAAGTGTTCGTGTTCCCCAGGCTCGCTTCGTTAAAGGGAGGAAGTCCATATATGGCTTGGGGGTGGAGCCAGCAGGTTGCCAGACCTACCACTCCCCTCACTCCTCCCTGGCGTCTGCCACAATATATAAACATATATAATTATATTTATAATATATATTCTAATTTATTTGTTAAAAAAAAGTCTTAAGTAATTGAAACTTGATTGAAACTTAATTTTTCCCACAAAAAACGGAAGAAACTGATAAATCTCAACAAAGACATGAATTGTTCTGTATGGTGTTCTCAGTCAGGATAAGAAGAACACCTGTGTGGAACTTTGATGGTGAAGTTCCAGAGCCACAGATGATACACACAGCCCGTCTCCTCCACTACCCCCAGCAGGGGGCTGAACGGCTTGCCAGGCCCTTCCCACCACAGATAATGAAACCCTTTCATTAAACTCTTCAAGCAGCAGCGGTTCATTGACCTAGAGGGCGTGCCCTTACTTTTGAAACAAACCAAATTAATATCAAGTAAACTGTTGGTGAAAGGCTATTAAGCCAAGCCCCGTAGTGTCTCGATGCTTTTCAAGAAGACATTCCCAGTACTAGTAGAATATTAGAGCACATAAAGGTGGATCACTGAGGGACTGCGCTGCTGGGCCATGAGCTGCTCCGAGGTTAATTCTGAGATGGAAGAGTAGATCTGGATAATTGTTTGCAGGTTGAAAGGGTTTTTCTTGCTCTCTCAGGGAAAAGGCGTTCTCTGTGTGTTCTTTGTTTCTAGCTTCCAGCAGTGTGCTGAATCGCCGCTCTGATTAATCTTAATGAATTATGCAAATAGCCTTATCTCAAATGATTTAGGGATGTTTCTGTATTGTTTTATTAATGCACTTTTGAATTACTCTGTATAATCACGTCGCCCTGCCCTCAGCCGTCGGGCTGTTTGTAATTCATCGCCCACTCTTTATTAAATCCCCCCTCGTCCCTGAAGACCCGCATGCAGGAATAAGGAATGAGTCATTACTGTAATTTAATGATTCCTAACCAAACAAGAGGTAACCTGTGTTACTAAACGTGGAGAGTTCTGCACCTATCTCCTCTAAATGGCTGGGTCCAGGGGAGGGGGGATATTTAAGCTTATATTCTACATTGTGATTCATTAATTATGCCTACAATAAGAACATTTTGTGGGGAAATGCGCTGTTTCAATTACTGAAGAAAAATGACTGAATATGAATACCCTCGGTAAGCATTGACATCAATAAAATAAGCATATGTTGTTGTTGTGTTTCGGTTTGGCTGGTATCAATCATTGTACACACTTATACAATAAACAGCAAAACAAATTTTGCAACTCCCAATTTGTGAGTTGACTCAGCAGTTTATCACCACGCATTCCATGCGCATTCCACCCATTCATTGTACTCATCAATTTACAGCTCAGAGATGTCGATTATTTGTACATTTAATAAACTGCCCTATATGCCATTTAAAATGTAATTATCCTTCCATCTGATTGAAATGCAGATAGCATGTACAGAAAGAAATTGAAATCTATATCTACACAGTATATATACTGATCACAATACATTTAACACACAACACATCCGCCGTGTGTGTGTGTGTTCTCGTAATGCTGCTCTCCTCTAATCCTAGTTTGGGGTTGTGAGCAGGGAAGGGATTGGAAGCGAGGATGCATATTGATAAGGACATCCCTAATGATAATGGCCATGGTGTGCATCCTTGTCCAGATAGAGGGAAACATCATTTGCCCTTGGCCAGCGCAGATCACTGTGGCAGTGGCACGGCTGCCTCAGGCCAAATTAACCCGGCACCGCGGCGCTTTGGTCGGTCTTATACCACACCCCCACCACTCACAGCGTAGAGGACGTGGAATGAATCTCGGCAATGGTTTATTTCCTGGAAGCTTTTCACTTCATGTACTAACAATGCTTGGGATCCCTTGGCAGAGCAACTCAACTGTTTCTTTGCCAGCTTTGAGGTGAGCACTACCAATGTCGGGGTCATCACACCCTCCCCTGTGTGCAACAACAGCCATGCACTCACTGTGCAGGAGCATGAGGTGAGGCGGGCTGCTCAGTGGAGTAAATCCCAGAAAAGCTGCCGGTCCAGACGGGGTCACAGGTAGGGTACTGAAAGACTATGTGCCACAGCTCTCAGATGTCTTCACAAGACTCTTAACCCTGCCCTGTCCAAAGCCATTGTTCCGCCATGCCTCAAATCTGCTACAATAATTTCCCTGCCCAAAAAACCTACCATAAGCAGTTTAAATGACTACCGCCCAATGGCACTTACACCAGTGATCCCTAAGTGCTTTGAGCTCCTACCTTGAACACCAGGGGAGCTGTGTGAGAATGCTCTTTTTAGACTTAAGCTCTGCATTCAATACTGTAATTCCGGGGAGACTTGTCACCAAACTCACCACCTTAGGGCTCTCCCCATCCATCTGCAAATGGATTATGGACTTCCTGACCAACCAATCACTCAAATAGTGAGAATTGGCCCACACATCTCCCAACTCACACACCCCTCAGGGCTGCGTACTGAGTCCCCTGCTACATTATCCTATCACTTAAGACTGCACCCCCACCCACCCTACCAACATCGTCGTCAAGTATGCGGACGACACAACCGTGGTTGGTCTCATCTCAGGGAGAGACGAGGCCCCCTACCGGGAGGAGGTCCGCTGACTGGTGAGGGGGTGCAGGGACAACAACCTCATCCTGAACACTTCCAAGTCAAAGGAAATAATCATGAGGCCTTTTTACACCGCCAAGCCAGTTCAGTCGCTGTTTGGCACGCCCGGCAATTTCACTGCCTTGCCTGTGTTAAACCGAGAGGGAGCCGGATTTCTTGGTTCACTGGAGAATGCGGAGCTGCGCACGGAGAGTAGACCTCCTCAGAATCATTTGCATACAACAAATGTTTTTATTTTTTTTATGATTCAAGAGACTTGCATACAAGAATGAGTATACATCTGAGTTTAGGCTAAAAACGTGATTAACTATTTCCAAGTGCAAAAACGCCAACATATTCTTTATTTTGCTGACCACTTGTTCTTTATCCAGAGGATAAAGAAATTATTTCTCATATAAATCCCGTCTTTGTTTAATGCGACTGCATCACCTTCTCTCACATGATCAGCAACTCCCGGATTTCACCATCTCGTAGTTCTAACTGGAAAGCTCTCCAGTTAAAACTACTCATGTTGATATCGCTGCGTTGTCACTTTCTAGACAACGCTGCACACCTCTACCGAGGTGGAGCCGTCTAATCGTATTTACATCAGAATGAAACCGCCAATGTGTGTGAGGTCCGGGAGGGTCAATTGGGCTGCTAGATCAAGCCAGCGATTCACCTCAGGCAGTGTAGACGTGCGGACCATGCCGGGAAAAAGGCATGAATAAGACGGGCAAATTTGGCAGTGAAAAACGTCTATGGACTATCGTAGGAAAAAAAGCAGACATGGAACAGCTCCACATTAACTAGGAATGTGTGGAGAGGGTTGCTGTCTTCAAGTTCCTTAGCACACACATCACAGAGAATCTCTCTTGGACTACCAACACCCACCACATGGTCAAAAGGGCCAAGCAGCGACTCCATTTCCGGAGAATACTCACGAAAAACCATCTGGAGGAGAAACTGCTGGTGTACTTTTACCGCTGCACCATGGAAAGCGTGCTGGCCACATCCACCTGGTATGCCAGCTGCTCAGCAGCGGACCAGAAGGCCCTACAAAGGATTATTAACAGCCCCCAAAAGATCACCGGCTGTGCCCTGCCTCTCCTGCAGGACATCTTCAGTTCCCGCTGCCTCACCTGATCTGCAAACGTTTTGAAAGACCCCTCACACCCCGGTCATCGTATGTTTGCACTGCTGCCCTCTTGCAAACGTTTCTTGTCCGTCATATCCTGTACAAACTGATTCAAAAACAGTTTTTACCCCACCGCAATACGGAGACTGAACACTACCGGTCACTTTCACACATGGTTCGTACAAGAGATTATGCCCCCCTGAATGTCGGACTGCATGCACTGCATGCACTTTTTCAATGCTTCCTCCCTGTCACTTTAAGCATGCATTGGAGAATGTATGCGAGTGTGTGTGTGGGGATGAGGGAGGGTAGAGGGGGGCATTGTATTGTTTTGTATTTCTTCTTATCAATTTCATTGTATCCTGTGCAATCCCAATTATATTCTATCTGCCAACCGCGCCATCTCGTTTACAGCGTAAGTGAACCCTGTGTTTCAGGTCACATTCGAATACTATACGATTAAAAAAAAACATGCCCTTTGGATGATTGTTATGTCCGAGAAGCTGAACCCTCTACGGACGCAGCCATCAGCATGCAATCGCTGCTCAGATCCCCACACATCCGGACACAGCTCACCAAGGGTGTCCCCTGTCTCACGCCAAGGTGCCTCGGGAATGGCATTGCATCGGCACGAAAATAACACACCTCCATTTTGGATTGGATTGAAATTTCAAACTGTTTGGTAAAAAAATTTGTTTTTTTTCGATTATTAATCTATTATAATTTATAAGAACGTGAAGACATTTGAATCAATCAGATTTGAGATGTTTTGGTTTTCATGCATTGGAAATCCAATACCTATGTCTAATTTTGAAAAATAATTAATTGATGTTCGCCAAAAAGGGCTTATGGAGCATAGCACAGTTTAGATTTGATTAAGCTTGAGGAAATATGAACATAACTCAACTTATATGTATCATAATATAAGCTTCGACAACATGACATGTATTCCTTCAGCCCCAAGGCTTTGAAATAATATAATAGACATTAAATAAAATATTAAACAATATTTACATTTCATAATGTCCATTGATAGATTTATTTAGATAATACCGACAATCAATATTTGTTGCCAGGCTTCGAAAACAACAGAATTTGAAATGACTTGTGTTCACCCCTGGCGCTTCTGAATTAGACAACCATGGATTAAATATCTGTATTTTCTTTGTTAATGTGTCTCTATTCAAAGAATTGTTGAAAAGGATGCTTACGGATAAAGCTGTATACGTTTGACGTTTGACATTTCCTCCAAAAGATAGCTTTTCTAAGTTCGAAACAATGTTTTTCATCTCAGTTGCTTCTCAACATAGATATAATGCATAAAGAGTGAGTCGGCCGTCTCCTTCAAGAAAAAGAAAAAAATCTCACGTCACATTATTCTGTTTATGGGTATCTCTGTTTTCGTTTTGTGGTTGCTTTTCTTTTTTCTTATTTTTTTCTTGGGCAATCCACAGTCATTCACTGAATACATAGCTCTAGGATCGGTCCTCTACAGTCTGTAAGAAGAAAACTATGACACAACAATGAAATGGAGTTCAGAGACTGGGAGCTGCAGTGGATGTTGGGTATCGTAGTTCTGTTAACAGCAGTCCCTGTTGGATGTCCCCGTCGTCTCCACGCCATCAGTGAAATGATGTCCCCCTTGTCTCACTCCACACCATCAGTGATGCCATTGTGTTCTTCATCCTCATTGGTCCATCAGTGACGCCATTGTGTTCTTCATCCTCATTGGTCCATCGGTGATGCCATTGTGTTCTTCATCCTCATTGGTCCATCGGTGATGCCATTGTGTTCTTCATCCTCATTGGTCCATCAGTGATGCCATTGTTTTTCTTAATCCTCATCGGTCCCAAGGTTCCCGCATCGTCAAAATGCATTATTGTCCAGGAAGCTTGTGGAGAGGACAAGGAGAAGGAAGAGGTCCAAGCCGAGGATCTCAGGAAACACAAGACTATCGGGTGACCTGGAGAGACAGACAGAGAGAAGATGGAGAGGGAGACAGACAGTGAGGGAGACAGAGAGGCAGGGAGAGGGAGACAGAGAGATGGAGGAGGGAGACAGAGAGGGAGAAGGAGGGATAGAGAGAGGGAGAAATAGAGACAGAGAGAAGGGGGAGAGAGACAGAGAGAAGGGGGAGAGAGACAGAGAGAAGGGGGAGAGAGACAGGAAGGGAGGGAGACGGTGTCAGAGACAGAGAGAAGAGGGAGAGGGAAAGAGAGAGGCAGACAGAGAGGGAGAAATAACATAATATGCAATCAGTGTAAATAAGAAGAAATGCATTGCATCAGTAAGACTGAAGAATAAAATGCATAAGAGGAGATTTGCATTGCTTGCTGAACATAGCCTTCTCTATCTGATTCATCATACAGAAGACAACCAATTGGATACAGTAGCATGGCATACATATTTTAATTACATTAACTGTAACTTAATGTTCTAGGAAGACGTTATGGCCAAGGGATGAAATTATTTTTATCATGTGCTAATTGTGAATCTGTTCAATGGTGGTATATAAGCAATAAGCATTGAATATCCTTATTTGTGATGCCAGTTTGCTGGCATATATGAATACATTGGCATTTTTCACTGTGTTTACCCCATATAGTGTGACTGCAGTATAACGCAACTTTGGAAATCCCTTGGAAGGTAAAGGTGCTACTGTTGGTTTTTTCAGGTTTGTTATTTGAAGGCACATTTGAAGGCTTTGTGAGGCAAACATTTATAGTCATTGCAGACACACCCACCACAGATCCAGTCTATGTTGTCATTCAATTAGCTGTGAGTTGGGCTTGAGGGAGGCAGAAAGCAGGCTTTACTGTTTTACCTGATAATGGGATCTAAAACAAACTGTGTTGATATTTGAATTATTATACTAGGAGTCCTAGTGTTTGTGTATAGCCTCCTCCGCTGCTGGGTACACTCATACATTCCCAGTTAGTTGTTTGTAGGGACAAAACATTATCTACAGGTTATCTACAATGTGACATTCCTCTGGAATCACAGAGAACGGGAGAGAAAGAGATGAAGAGAGAGAGATAGGGCGGGGGGTAGAGAGAGAGAGAGAGAGAGAGAGAGAGAGAGAGAGAGAGAGAGAGAGAGAGAGAGAGAGAGAGAGAGAGAGAGAGAGAGAGACAGAGAGAGAGAGAGAGAGACAGAGAGGTCGCGTTGGTGTTTTTGACACAGTGTCATCACAAACAGATTTGTGCGGATTAGCCGTAGATTGCGACATATTTGTAATTTCTGGCAGCGCATTAACAAGTCCTTTGCTGGGTGTAATGAAGCCATTAACACACAGTAGTGATCAAGGCCGTTGTCACGCATTTACTAGTAACATTAAATCAGCCCATCAGCGATAGCAATTAACCTTAGAGCGCCGACTTCACTTTGCGGCACACATCATCCACATGTATTAAGCTTATTTAGTTCATGAAACTAACTAATGCTGGAATTATACTAGGCCCCAATTAGGGAGAGCATAATACTGCCATAAAAGTAACAAAAAAACGGAATGAAAAATTTAAATAAATAATAAAACTCTGAATAAATAAGACCCTACAAAACGATGGAACCCCATGCCCAGCCCATACAAAAAAAGATGAAAACTTTTCCTAGAAAAATTCCCTATTGTAAGTCATAATTATGAGATTATAAAGTCGAAATAATGAGATAGAAAGTCAATTTAATCAAAAATGTTGATCCACCTGCAACCATGGCACTGACCAGATGTTTCTACTTGCTGTTCAATGAAGGTTGCCAACTCACATCCATTTTATTCTTTTTCCGCCAGAGCTGCTTCTTGCTTAAAATCCTGTCAAGGGTGCGTTTGCTTAGTACAATCCCATGGGATTCAGCAAGCAAATTAAGTATTTCATCTGTTGTAAAGCCATGTTTAAAGCAGTACTCAATGTACTCACAATCCATTTCCCTGTCAAGTTCAATAGGCTTAAGAGCTGCTACTTCGTCTGCTGTGAGAAAGTATCTAATTATTTTGACTTTATTATGTCATAATCATGACTTTTTTTATCTCATAATGTCGTCTTTATTATCTCATAATGTCGACTTTATTATCTCATAATTATGAGATTTCGGGTAATTTTTCATAAGTGGAAGCCTATAGTGTGTTCCAGATGCCTTGGACACAAGCCTTCCGAGTTGCAAGTTGGGAAATAGGGTTTATTTTTTATTTATTTTAATAGTATTTTGACCACGTTGGTCATTTTAATGTTATTTTAAATGCTCTTACACACTTGATTACATTCTTACTTTATTACGGTCACCAATTTATGCATTGCAGGGTCTTGCTGAGCGTGCAATACAATGTTTTGTTGTATTGTTTGTTTTCGAGCTGCTTTGCTAAAGAGGCTAATGTAGCTAACAAAAAACAATGCCAATGACATGACACAATTACAAAGATGAACAGGAACGCTATAATTGCTAGAGAGAGAGAGAGAGAGAGAGAGAGAGAGAGAGAGAGAGAGAGAGAGAGAGAGAGAGAGAGAGAGAGAGAGAGAGAAAGAGAGAGAGAGAGAGAAAGAAAGAAAGAGAGAGCTGTATTTTAATTGCAAAAAAAAACATGAGGAAGAGTCTATAACAAAGGACAATCAAGTGTGTTGAATTGAATTGGTTAGACATAGAAAGAAAAGGTACAATGAGTAAGAAATGTACTAAATCATAAAATGAACATGATATGACATCAGAGATTAAGGAAAAAATGTCAAAATACTGACTTGATCAACCACAATACCACAATCCTCCTTTTAAATTTTGGTTACAGATCTGAATCGTTGTATTTGTTTTGGCCTGTGCGATATGAGTCACTATTCTTAGAGTACCCTGAATTGCCAGATATTAAACAAATTGTCTTACACAAACAAAGCAGTCTGCACCCATGGAAGCAAACAAACAAACCAAATCAATTTGATAGCACCAGATTCCACCCGACCTAAAATGCTTCCTTATAAAAACTGAGGATTTCAAGACCGATGCCACATGAGCTGGTTTATAATTTGCAAACAACAGATGTTTTTTTATTTATAATGATCACTTTACAGTTTAGGACTCGTCAATTACTGAAATACCAAAACAGCACTTGTCTCAAAACCTAATGTTACGCTAGGCTCGTTCTGCCATTTTGTTCTTTCAGTGTCCTCAACCTGGGGGAGGTGGAGCCTTGGGAGGCTATTGGAGGCAGAGGAAACTCGCTCCAATACTGCCAGTTTGCAGCGTCCATTTTAAAAGCTGGGTGAAAATGTTCTTTATCAAACTTTTAAGGATTTTCTCAATAAAAAGGCACATTCAAGGCACAGCATCCTATCATGACATTCATGCTGGTTCTAATTTAGCTCTGATTTAGTCTGAGAAACGATGGCCTGGGAGCGGAGCCGCGGTATCAGCCGGCTATAAAAGCAGAGCGTTGTGCCCTTCATCTCCAGGTCCTCACTAGGGCCACCGACCTGCTGCAGAAATACACTCTTGTTTTTCTTTCGATGAAAGCACAACAACACATGGTTAATCTTTAATGAAGCGCTACATTTAATGCTACTAGCATCGGCGCCGTTAAGACGCCTAAGTATCATATGGTCAGAATGAACTTGCTGACAGTGTGAAGTCAGGAAGTAGCAGTAGATTATAACGCTCCAGTCCTACCACATTTTCTACGGATGCCAATATAGAGCCGTACCAGTACTTCACTCAAATAGATATTGCTTGACTTTAGACGTTCATTTAAAAGAGAAACGTATCCCACCATTTACCCCTGAAAGTAGTAGCAGAGGATAAGAAGCACCTGACTAAAAGGAAGCACAATAATGTTAGAATACATGAGAGTCCTGTACAAAGGGCACCTCGCACCTTCCCCCATTGTAACAGAATGGAAGTTCTTGATTGTGTTGTGCTACTACATGAGGTCAAATTTGTGCTCTGTGTGCTTTGGGATTTAAAATAAAGATATAGATAATGTGTGAATATTTATTAATGCAATGATAGAATTAGAATAATAATAGTACATCAATTGTTAGAATCCCATCTAATTATCTTCAACTTTAAACTAACTTCAAACTCAACATGGTTGTGTGGGGATGCATGGGAAGAAAGGACTCCACACTACTGTGCTGCATTGAGGCAACAGAAAATCCTTATCTTGAATTAGTATTGAACAAACACACACACACACACACACACGCACACACACACACACACACACACACACACTCCCGAGGGTCGTGCGAGTGGCTGGTGCGAGTGATACAGTCAATGTACTCGGGCTTGAGGAGCAGAGTGCGAGTAGGAGGAGGTTACAGTGATGGTTTCGGAGTAGGGGTACAACAGGGTTCTGTCCTAAGCCCCCTGCTCTTCATCATCGTACTGGAGGTGCTATCTCTGGAGTTAAGCACTGGCTGTAGATGGGAGCTGCTGTACGCGGACGACATGGTGGCCATCGCTGACTCTCTGGAGGAGCTGCTGGTGAAGGTGCAGATGTGGAAGTCGGGGATGGAGAAAAAGGGCCTGCGTGTCAACATGGGAAAAACGAAGATCATGGTGTCCGGAGCGAACATGGACCTGCTGAAGAAGTCCGGGACGCACCCGGGTACTGTCTGTTTTACAGGAAAAGAAAGGAACGCAATCTTCTGTGGTTGCCGCTCGCTCTTGGTCCACAAAAAATGCAGTGGCATCAAGGGACCCCTTCGCCCCGACCCAGACTAAAAGTGTGCTCTCTGTCTGGGCACAGCGCGGCCCATTGCCGGAAGACCAATGGAAGTGGTGAGGATTAGCGAGGAGAGGCTGGAGGTCGTCCCAGAGTTCTGTTACCTGGGTGATATGCTCTCTGCAGGGGGCCGCTGTGGGCTCGCGGCCGTAACCCGCTGCAAGTGTGAGTGGGGCAAGTTCCGCCAACTCGTTCCTCTGCGCACCATCGACATCTACCGTTGACATCCTGGGGCCGCGTGTATTCAGCCTGCGTGAGGAGTGTGATGCTGCACGCTTCCGAGACTTCGGTGGTGACAACTGAGACTATAAATAGCCTCCGACGCAACAGCCGCACCTTGATCCGCTGGATGTGTAATATCAAGGCCAGGGATGAGGTGGGCTCAGACTCTCTCCTCAAAATGCTTGGCATCCAGGACATAGACGTAGTGCTGCGAACAAACAGACTGTGGTGGTTCGGCCACGTTGAGTGCAGCACTGGCTGGATCTCGCTTGTGAGAAAACCGGAGGTGACCTCTGAAAGGAGACCAGGAAGACTGGAGAAGACGTGGGAGGAGGTAGTGCGTCTGTGTGGAGAGGACGATTACCACGAGTCAGACAGGCCCCACCCTCGGGTAAGGAATAATTCCGGCCTGGACAAAATAAACTAGGAAAATGAAGATGATGGTGATGAGACACACACACAAAAACACGCAAACACAAACACACACACACACAGCGGTCGCAGCGCTGACCTCTGACCTCCCAACCGGCGACCTTTTACAGAGGACCATGTATGGTGCTGAGCTGAGGCCCAGGGGTCATCTGGCAACTGACCCCCGCTCGTCGGATCACCAAGGCAGGGGGGGGGGGGGGGGGCTGGACCCCTGTGGGGTATTACATCAAGAAGAGTTCCAGCTTCTGACAGCTTGTGACACGCTCACTGTATGTGTGTGTGTGTGTGTGTGTGTGTGTGTGTGTGTGTGTGTGTGTGTGTGTGTGTGTGTGTGTGTGTGTGTTTGTGTGTGTGTGTGTGTGTGTGTGTACGTGCATGCGTGGAGGTCATGAATTATTAACCCGGCTAAAATAAAAAAGGCTCCATTTGGTCCTCCTGTAGTCATGAATAATGGACCAGAGGACTGCAGGGTGACGGTGTCTGGTGAGTCAACCACTGGGGCTGCCGCCCATATTTTTTTGACCCCATTGTGTCAAAGCCCTCCCCCTCCCAACACCAGCGCAGTCCACTGCAGGTTCGCCGTGGTCAGCACCACCCAAACGCCACCTCTGGTTACCTCCACCACCGTCATCTGAGGATGCGTAACCCCCAGATGACGCTCACCAAGGTTCACCCACCCTGGTGGTCTCGTGCCCCCCCCCCCGTCCACCTTGGTGGTCTTGTGCTCACCCACCTTGGTGGTCTTGCGCCCCTCACCCACCTTGGTGGTCTTGTGCTCACCCACCTTGGTGGTCTTGTGCTCACCCACCTTGGTGGTCTTGCGCCCCTAACCCACCTTGGTGGTCTTGTGCCCCTTACCCACCTTGGTGGTCTTGCGCCCCTCACCCACCTTGGTGGACTTGTGCTCACCCACCTTGGTGGTCTTGTGCCCACCCACCTTGGTGGTCTTGCGCCCCTCACCCACCTTGGTGGTCTTGACTTTGTTCCCGGTGCTGCAGCTCCAGCCCTTCTGGTCGGGCAGCACCTTGCACTCCTCCCCGTCCATGCAGGGACTCATCTGACACCACCACTTCTGGGCCACGATGGAGGCTGCGAGGGGACACACAGCAGCGATGGACGCTCAAGCAACTTGTTCTTTTTTTCCACTTGCTTCTGCGTGGTTTCAAATGGGAATTACATGCAACAGTTCAATGTCATAGCAGTCAGGGTTATGAGCGGTGTGTGTTTGTGTGCGTGTGTGTGTGTGTGTGTGTGTGTGTGTGTGTGTGTGTGTGTGTGTGTGTGCGTGTGTGTGTGTGTGTGTGTGTGTGTGTGTGTGTGTGTGTGTATATGCGTGTGTCTGCATGCATGTTTATGCATGATTTGCGTGTGCGTGTGTGTGTGCAACAGTGGTAATTAAGTGAGCAGCAGTGATGTTGGCACATCAAGGTCCTTAAAGGGCTCCACTGAGGCCTCACGGCTGGACAGAGACAGACGCTCCTGGCCTCTCCTGACATTTCTAACACATCCTGAGGTCCTGTCAACCCCCCTCCCACACACACACACACACACACACACGCACAGAAACACATACCCACACACACCCTCCGCCCTGTCAGAGCCATTACAGGAGAGAGGAGCAGATAGGGATCGATTCACCTGTAACAGAGGCCACTGTTGACATGATATTAAATGACCTGGCCTTCTCTCCCCTCCACTGAACACCAGCTCTGATATGGTCTCAGAGACAACAACACAAACACACACACACACACACACACACACACACACACACACACACACACACACACACACACACACACACACACACACACACACACACACACACACACACACGCATACACACACACACACACACACACACACACACACACACACACACACACACACACACACACACACACACACACACACACACACACACACACACACACACACACACACACATGGCTACTCCAGTAAAGTGTGGCCCAGTCCACCAGATTGGATCAGAGAGATTGCAACAGTGTGTCTGGTCGATACTATTAGATCCAGTGAATCACAACCGTTTTCTCTGGCTGCCATTACTAAACGCTTTTTTGGTTCTGTCATTAGTAAAGGAAAACAAAGATTTAAATTCATATATATATATATATATATATATAAATATTGGTCTTCTGAATTGAAAATATGGTATCCTTCCTTTTGTAATGTAATCTTCCTTGGGAGAGATGGAAGACCTTTTTTATTACAGTCCTGTATGTGTATCTTGTGAGATTCTTTAATGTACTAATCAATTTTACACCCCTTCTATACTTCAAGAAGGCAATAGCGATGTCGACGTGATATAAGGAATGCACATATGCTCATGTGTCTCTGGTTTCCAGTGGATGGGTTTTGAGTAACACCTTTAGTACACTACACTATATATAAATTATGCTATACTACACAATACTATACTTTACTATACTACACCATACTATGCTTTAATATACTACACTATACTATATTATAATATACTATACTATTATATATTATACCTTACTATACTATAGTATACTACATTACACTTTTTTATACTATACTTTACTATACTATACTATACTATACTATACTATACTATACTATACTATACTA